>NC_052360.1:7124518-7240275 GCF_009727055.1 Benincasa hispida | reverse complement strand
TAATTTAATTTAATTTTAATAAATTAAAATCTTATATATATATATATTCATAAATATATGTTATATCATATATAACATATAACCTATGTTTTTATATTGCATCAAATACAATATAATCTATAGTTTCAATTCTCTCTCACAAATGGCTTTTAATATAAATCATATTTATATTAAATTCAACTACATAAATCTAATTAATATAATTAATATTTGAATCATATTTGAATATTTATTTCCTCTCATAAATACTTAATATAATGTATCAAATACATTATGGTAATTATATCATATAATTAAATTAACTTAATTAAATCACATATAATTAATTCCCTCAATTAATTTGAACAATTCAAATTAATTTAAAAATTAATTCTCATTTTTTTTCATTGAGCTACCGAGTGGACCTCATGGACCTGTAGCTTGAAGCTCCAACGATACGTGAGTAATTAATTATACTCGTTAATTAAATTATTCACCATCCGTAAACTGACAGACACTCCACTAAATGTCATTTGAATTCAAAAACAAAAATTTACTATCTAATTGAGAATAACACATTAATTATCGATACACATCCATTTGATAAATAGATAAAGACAGACAACTGCACTCTTCGTACTACAGATATATTTCTGTGTCTATTGAATATAACCAATCAACAGTATTGTGACATTTCATAAATTTCTTGTAAGTACAGTTGAGCCAATATTACTGTTTCGCCCCTATAGTTACATCTTACTCTTTAAGTACCATTGATCCCTCTAATGAACAATAAATCATAGTTCAACTATGATCAAATCCCTCTCGAACTAGGAGAAGGTATGGCGCCACATTGTTCAAGCCCCGGAATCAGCTCTTAAAGGAGCAATTTATCTACTTGCCTCGATATTAGGGAAAGAAAGAATTCCTTCTTATGTAATTATGTTCCCAACTCCCAAATCAAACGAATCCCCAAAATGGTAGGTTTATTGAGTCGGCGATTTGGCCACTCTCACTCGTACAAATCAAAGGACTACCTTCATAAGTAATAGTGCACAACTCACTTAGGATTTAGGTCATGCTACTTATGGTCATCCTGGTGAAATGTAAGTCTTTATTATGAACAACGTCATATAATGAGACTAAACATTTCGTGGTCCGGTCTTATACAAACTCATTTGTATAGAAATACCCGCTCACATGTCTCCACATAAATGATCAGGATCATATCATTTGTAGAACTTTACAACAATTGTAACATTTACAAAACGGGTCATACTCGTAGTTTCACCAGGATAAGGTATCTAGCCTTATTCATCTACTACAGACCATTTAGGTTATCACTTAAACATGATCCACCCGTATGTCTCTACATACATGTTTAAGCTACAAAATAATCTTGGATGTTAGTTTATGGTTAATACAACTAATTTTGAAATAAAACATCACATATTTACATAAATAAAATGTCTGTTCATTACAATACAAACTATGGGACCTTATGAGATTTAGGACATCAAACCCAACAAAATAACGTCCCAACTCTCAGCCTCTGGTACACCTCAGTAGAATGGTGTATTGGAAATGAGAAATAGAACCCTGTTGGACATGGTTCGGTCTATGATGAACAATGCACAACTTGTTGACTCATTTTGGGGATTTGTAGTGGAGACTACTATTTACATTTTGAACAATGTTCCATCCAAAAGTGTTTCTAAAACACCTTTGGAATTGTGGATAGGCCGTAAAGGTAGTTTACGCCACTTCAGGATTTAAGGATGTCCAGCCCATGTGCTTGTTACAAATTCCAAAAAACTGGAACTTCGTTCAAAAGTATGCCTATTTGTAGGCTACCCCAAGGAAACGAGATGTGGGTACTTCTTTGATTCAAAGGAAAATAAAGTGTTTGTATCGACAAATGTTACTTTCTTAGAGGAAGACCATATAAGGGACCACAAACCACAAGCGAAATAGTATTAAGAACGATTTGTGATGATAATACTGAGACTTCAACAAGAGTTGTTGAAGAGGCTAGTACATCAACAAGAGTTGTTGATGTTAGTTCATCCAGTCAAGTTAATCCATCTCAAGAATTGAGATTGCCTCGATGTAGTGGGAGGACTATGAACCCACCTTTCGCTACATGAGTTTTACAGAAGCCCAAAACATCATATCCGATGATAGTATTAATGATCCATTGTCTTATAAGAAGGCAATGGAAGATGTTGACAAGGATGAATGGATTAAGGTCATGAATCAAGAAATGGAATCTATGTACTCCAATGCTGTTTGGGAGCTTGTAGATCAACCTAATGGGGTAAATGAAGGGATGAAACTAAGGCACAACGGAAGCCAAAACACATAACCATTTCATTTTTTCAAATTGACATTTAAAAACAAAATAATTTTGCATTGGAATAAAATGTAATATCGATTAAAGATGCAATTCCCAAAAAGACAAATTATACAGGGGAAAAAACCCTACCCTGCAAACTTTCTTACAATTCTGTAGAATTTTTTTGTTGAATTGGGATTGAGCACCACCACTTGGAAACCTCCCTATTCTTGCAGGGAATTGAGGAGATGGAGAATTGTGGGATTCTCTCTTTTGGGATTTAGGAGTATCACAGAACTATTTTTCTTTCTTTTCTCAAGAAGAAGAAAACACACACAAAGAACTTGAGAGCCTTTTCCTCCGTCTGCAAAACAAAACCATTTTGTTGAGAGAGAGGGAGAGAAAAATGTGGGATGGATCGCACGTTTTCTCGTAACTTTCCTAAAATGGGGAATTAATTTGTTTAATTTAAATTAAATTAAATTAAATATATTAATTAAATCATATTTAGTTAAATGATCATTTAAATCATATTTAAATGATTTTCTCTCACATAATCTATAGTTTTAATGTGCATCTAATATACATTAAATTTAACCTATAGTTTTAATTTAATAAATTTAATTAAATTCAAATTTTAATTAAAGTAAATATTTAACTAATTCTTCAATAATTAATTATCCAATTAAACATCACATATTTAATTTAATTTCCCATTTGAATCGTATTAAAAAAAATCTTTAATTAAACCTATAGTTTTAATGTGCATCCAATGCACATTATTTTTAATCTATAGTTTTCAATATGAATCTTATTCATATTAAATTAATATTTGAACTCCTTTCAAATATTTTGTTCTCTTATTTATTAATTTTGAATCATATCTAAAATTAATAATAAAGTCTAAAATTAAATTGTATATTAAAATGTATCAACATACATTAAAAAATTATCAATTCTGAATTTCAATATTTCAAATTCAATTTAATGACAAATTACCTCAATACCCTTTACAAGCTAGGAATAGGACCTAATGGACCTGCAGATCAAAAGCTCCAATAATGTGAGATTAATTGGCTAAACTCACTAATCAAATTAATCAATATTCGTTTACTGTGGGTACACTCCACTAAAGATCAACAGTTGCACTCTTCTCACTATAGATATATTTCTATGCCCATGGATATAGACCAATAACAGCAAGTTAGTCCTTCACGAGTGTTTATAATACCAGTTGGGTTAAATTACCATTTTACCCTGGGTTACCTCTACATCCCTAAGTACCAGTGCTTCTCTAATGAACAACCTGTTTATGGTCCAACCATTAAACAAAAACCCCTCTCGGACCAGTGAGAGGGTAAGGCCCTTTGTTTAAGTCCTAGAGACACCACTTAAGGGAACATTTATCTACTTACCCTGAAGTCAGGAAGGAGTGAAACCCATCTTGTATGATTATGTTTCAAGCTACCACTCGGTCTTATCCCCAAAATAGTAGGCATATTGAGTCAATGAACTGATCACTATCACCCATATAAATCAAAGGAAAATTCCTCATGTACAGAAGTTCATAATATATTCAGGAGTAAGACTAAGTAGCCTAGGTCATCCTATTGAAATAGAAACCTAGCTAGTCAATGGAGTCACATCTAGTGGTTACTATTTCGTGGTCCGATCTTGTGCAAACTCATTGCATAGGATACCCCCACTCGCATATCTCTTACATGAATGGGTTGGACCACTGCGTTTGTATCAAATACAACGTGGCTTGTATCCATAGTGTTACTAGGATAAGGTGCCCAACCTTATCCCTCTACTATAGGCCCTTTAGGTTGTATCTTGAACATTGGACGTCTCTACATATAGTTCAAGACTCATAAGACGGCCTAGGATGTTAATTTATTAGATTTTAGGGTTAATAAGACAAAATTAAATAAAACATCAATAACACTTATTGACAAAAGAATTAATAACTATTTATTAATAAGGTTTATTTAATTACATTCACTATCTACGAGTTTTAGGGCATAAAACCCATTAGTAAAACATATAGGTTGTAAGTGGATCTACAAGAGGAAAATAGGTGTAGATAGAAAGGTACAGACCTTTAAAGCTAAGACTAGTGGTAAAGGATTATACCCAGGTGGAGCGCATGATTTGTAGGTCCATTATGTCCCTCATTAGTTCGTAAAAGGATTAAACCTTAGAATAGCGTGTTGAGAGAGTTTGGAATATTCAAACTCGGTATACGGTTTGGATTATTATATTTAATATAATTGATATTTAATTGTCGAATTAAACGTTACAATTTTAAAGAGTTAATAATATTTAAATATGATTTAAATATTTAATGAGGTATAATATTTATATAATAGTTGATATTTAATTAAAATTAATTAAATTGGTTTAATTAATTATCTGAAATAATTTTTGAATTTATGCAATTCAAAATTATGAAATTAATTAATTAAATTTAGATTTTTGACATTCAAAATTATAAAATTAGTTTTTGAATTTGGTTAGAAATTCAAGTTTTAATATTTTCATTAAAATTATCCAATTTCTTTTTCAAATTAAATTTAAATGGAAAGTGAGATAATCCCACATTTTCCATTTAAAATAATACCTCATGCCACTATCTTTAGATGGAATGTAAAGTGGCTTTCTCATGCTTAATCCAATCTGCATGATAAACTTCTATATATTGAGGTTTTTGTTCAGATTTGAGAGCCATGCAAGTTGAAATCTGAGAAAAGGAAAAACTAGTTTTTCCATCTTCTTCATTTTTCAATACCGACATCAAATTCCTCTCAATTTGAAGAACATACTCCAATCTAAGATTTGAGATTAGTAGAGAAGACACTTGTGGTGATCTACTACAGAGATTGAAGATGAATTTCGTGGTGAATTCAGTCAATTTGGGAGAATCATCAAAAGTAATCGCTTGAAACCCTAATATACTAAAACTATGAATATGCATGATAATTAACTAAAATCGATGTAGTTAGAGTGCTTAGATCCTTAATTTCTTCCATTTGTTGAATGTCAACTCTATCAAGTCCAATGATCATATCCAAGATTGGACTAAAACTTGTTGACTATTTCATCTACGCAATATATGTCTGGTTGTGTATACTGTTAGGGTGTATTCCCTAAAGCCTCGTAGTTTTATGTCAATTGAATCAATTGTTGATTAATTTTATATTACTTGTGTAATAATCCATTAACCTAAGATCTAAGGTTAACTGATGTAACTTAAACATGTATGTGGACACATACAGGTAGATCATGTTTAAGTGATAACCTAAATGGTTTGTCGTATATAGATAAGGTTGGGTGCCTTATCCTGGTCACACTACTAATATGACCCAGTTTGTAATTGTTACAATTGTTGTAAAATGCTATAAATGATCTTATCTTGATCATTCTTGTAGAGACATGTGAGCGGAGGTATCTTATACAAAAGAGTTTGTATAAAGACCGGACCATGAAATGTTAAGTCTCTCTTTATAATATTGTTGCTAGAAGAGACTTACATTTCACTAGGATGACCATAGGTGACTTAACCTTAATTATGAGTGAGTATTGAACTCCTGCCTATGAGGACGATCCTTTGATTTGTATGGGTAAAAGTGGTCAGATTCGCCAACTCAATAAGTCTTACCATTTTGGGGATTCGTCTGATTGATGAGCTAGGAACACAACTACATAAGAAGGAATTCACTCCTTCTCTATGGTTAGGGTAAAAAGATAAATTGCTCTCTTAAGAGCTGATTCCGGGACTTGAACAATGAGGCGTCTCACCCTCTCTTGGCTCGATAGGGGTTTGGTCATAGTTGGACTATGACTATTGTTCATTAGAGGGATCAGTGGTACTTAAGGAGTTAGATGTAATTATGAGGGTAAAACGATAATTTGACCCAACTGTACTTACGAGCGATTTGTGAAGGGTCAACACAATGTTGATTAGTTATATCCAATGGACACAGAAATATATTTATAGTGCGAAGAGTTCAACTGTCGGTCTTTAGTGGAGTGATCGTCAGTTAATAAATGTTGATTAAATTGATTAAAAGAGTTTAATCAATTAATCTCATATCATTGGAGCTTCAATCGCTAGGTCCATAAGGTCCCCTTGTTAGCTCAATGAGGACTGATGAGAATCAAGTTAATTTGGGTGTGATTTGAATTATTCAAGCTAATTAAAGGAAACTAAATGTATAAGATACAGTTAAATATTGTATGTTGATACATTTTTATGAGAGAAATAAATATTTGAATATGATCCAAATATTAATTATATGAATATAATTCATATAAAAACTATATGTTAAAATTTAATGTGAATATGATTTATATTAATTTAAATATAATTTTATGAGAGAAATAAATATTTGAATATGATTTAAATATTAATTATATGAATATGATTCATATAAAAACTATATGTTAAAATTTAATGTAAATATGATCCATATTAAATTTAAATATAATTTTATGAGAGAAATAAATATTTTAATATGATTCAAATATTAATTATATGAATATGATTCATATAAAAATTATATGTTATAATTTAATTTGAATATGATTCATATTAAATTTATATATTTTATTGAGAGGTGCTATAATTTGAATATGATTCAATTATTATTTACATGAATGTGATTCTTATAAAAACTATAGGTTAAAATTAAAATGAATTTGATTCACATTAATACCTTAGGTTATTTGAAAGAACAATAAACTATAGTTTATGTTACATGTGATATAATATTATCTATAGGTTATATGATATATATGTGATATAACATATAGTTTAAATATATATTAAAGTGATTAATATATATATTAAATTAAAATTTAGAATTTGAATTTAGTTATTTCTAATTTAATAAAGGAGAGGGAATTAAAACCTTCTCACCCCTTAATCTCTCATTCTCTCACATAACAAATAAAGAGAGAGAAAGTTCTCTTCCTCTCTATCACTCTCTCTCTAGTTCTTCTCCTTCTCTCTGTGTTATTTACAGAGAAGTTTTTTTTTTCTCTCAATTCTTTTATCCTTCCCTCCTGTAAAATTTATGTGCAAGCCTACAACTCTACACGGTTCTCGTCCGTGAGATATCGAAAAAGTCCTCGGGGCGGTGTCCGGTTGCGGTGTTCGTGGGATTGGGAGAAGACGACTTGAATAGGAGAGGAACACAAAGAATTGGTCTTCAATGGGTAAGTGATTTCTTAATCATTTTCTTTCTAAATTGTATTGTAGAAAGCATGTTTAGGTTTATGTTTTTCCATGGTTTCCGTCACTCTGAGTTTTCTGCATTTTGTAAAACGAAACTTAGAGATTAATGCATCCAATTACTTCTGTTGCGGGGAATTCCAATCCCTTCAACATGACATACATTAAACTACCAACTTCTAATGCATAAGGAATTCGTTTTATAACCTCAACCTCTTGAGGTTTCTTAGGACATTGTTCCTTAAACAAATGAACTTTGTGCCTGAAAGGTAGCAAACCTCTCTTGAATTTTGCATTTTATATTTAGACAACATCTTGTCTATATAAGAAGTCTAAGATAACACTAGCATTCGATTCCGAACAATTTGGATTCTAAGAACATATTGTGCATCCCTCAAATCTTTCATTTGGAATTGTAATGATAGTCATCTCTTAATGTCAACCATGTATTCTATCCCATTCCCAATGAGTAGAATATCATCAATATATATACCAGAAAAACTACAGTTTTGTTGAAAATCTTCTTGTAAACACAAGGTTCGTCAACATTATATTCAAAGTCAAATATTTGATCACAATATCAAACATTCCAGGATTGAAATGCTTGTTTCAATCCATAAATGGATCATTTTGAGCTTGCAAACCTTTTGTTCTTAACCATGTTCAATGAATCCATCTGGTTGAGACATATAGATACTCTCTTCAAGATAGCCATTTAGAAATATTGTCTTGACATCCATTTACCATATTTCATAATCATAAAAGGAAAATATGGACAAGTATTCTAATTGACTTAATCATGGCAACTGGATAGAAGGTTTCTTTGTAGTCCACCCCTTCTATTTGGGTAAACTCTTTTGCTACGAGTCGAGCTTTATAGGTTTGTACCTTACTAGTTTGGACTCATTTTCTTTTGTAGATCCATTTACAACTAATAGATTTTACCCCATCTGGTTGATCTACATGTTCTCATACTGAATTGAAATACATTGACTCCATTTCGAGATCCATGACTTTTATCCACTAGTCTCGGCCTACATCTTCCATTGTCTGTTTGAAGGTAAATGGATCCTCTAAGACATCATCAGTATGATGACCTAAGTTTTTATCAAATTCATGTATCAATCAGGCGGTTGAACAATCTTCCCACTACGTCATGGTGCTCTCATCCCTTCAGAAGGATGTGACTGACCGGACGTACCAGTTTCATCAATAACTTTTGTTGATGGGTTGACTTGATCAACAACTCTTGTTATTCTCTCTGTAGTTTCATTGGACATTTCATTCAATACTCGTTTACTGCGAGGTTGATGATTTCTTATGTGGTCCTCCTCCGAGAATGTAGCATTTTTCGATACAAACACTTTATCATCTTGATGATCATAAAATAGACCACATTTTGTTTCTTTGGAGTATCTTACAAATAGGAAAACTTTTAAACAACGTCCTAGTTCTTCGGGTTTTGCACCAACACATGTGTCAGACATCCCTAAATCTTGAAGTTGAAAGATCTCTTAAACAAGAGAAGCCATGAGCGGAAGCAGATCTTTCCGATTTCATTGTGACAGAATTACCAAACATACATTCTAACAAACAGATATGCATTGTAACACTAATTACTAGCATGCTTTAACAATTAAGATACAAAAGATCGAGTACACGTACCAATTGAAGACAATCTTCAATAAAACTTAGTCCAGCGGAAACGAATTCCTCTACGCTTCTTATCGCCCAACAAACAGTCGCCTAACAGCACCATGGTCGTCTACACGATTAGTAGTGCACAAACCAACAGCAACCGAGGACGACACCACCACTCGAAGCCCTCGGTATTCTTGGAGTGAGAATCCAAAGGGTGAACTTTGATGGAATTGGTAGAGGGAAGGAGAAAAAGACGATCGTGTAGTACGAATAAGCAAGTGGGAGATAGTAGAAGACTAGCGTATAGTCAAGTGCTTGTCGTTTAGAAAAAGGTACATGATCGTGTAGGTTTAGCTAAGCGATCGTCTATCAAATGATAAGCGATCGTTTAGATCTGCTCGACGTCCTAAGCGATCATTTAAAAATCGCAGGCGATCGTTTCGTGCGTGGGTGTGCGATCGTTTAGGAAGATGGGCACTATCGTATAGGCTATAACCGCCATGCGATCGTATACTTTCACACCGTGAGAAATTTTTCTGTGTGTCTTACAAAATGAAAACAATTTTCACTTTATTCTTCAATTACAAGAACTGAATTCGATCTTCCCACTTTTGCATGATTCCAGAAAAATACTCAGCCAATTATCTCATAACCGCCTAATTAATTAAATAATGAGTAAAATCATATTATATTCTTAACCTATAGTTTGATATCATATATCTACTATAGTATTTTCTCCTCTACTTGATATAAATCATATTTATATCTAATTTCCTCCAAAATAATATATCTCATATATTTAGTCGATCATATCATATATAATTAACCAGTTCAATTATATCATATATAATCGAACTCTCTCTTGTTAATTTGAACATTTCAAACTTGCCCAAAAATTGATTCTCAACTTTATCCAAGCTACCAAGGGGACCTTATGAACCTATGGCTCGAAGCTCCAATGGTACGTGAATAGCCGACTAAACTCTTTAGTCACGAGATCTACCATCTGTTAACTGCCAGACATTCCATTAAAGACCAGCAGTTGAACTCTTTTTATTACAGATATATTTCTGTGTCCATCAGATATGACCAATCATGAGTACGATAACCCTTCACAGATGCTCGTAAGTACAGCTAGGCCAATTTACCGTTTTGCCCTTGTAGTTATATCTCACTCCTTACGTACCATTGATTCCTCTAATGAACAATACAACATAGTCCAACTATGTGTGAATACCTCTCAGGCCATAAGAAATTATGTAGCGCCACATTGTTCAAGCCTTGGAATCAGCCTTTAAGGGAGCTATCTATCTACTTACCCTTGCTTCAGGGAATGAGTGAATTTCATCTTGTGTAGCTAAGTTCCCAGCTCCCAAATCAGAAGAATCCCCAAAGTGGTAGGTTTAAGTCGGCGACCTGGCTACTTGCACCCATGCAAATTAAAGAATTGCCCTTAATGACAGGAGTTTCCAACTCAGTCAAGATTGAGGTCATGTTACCTATGGTCATTTTAGTGAAGTGAAGTCTCTGTCATGAACGGTGTTATATAATGAGACGTTAACACTTCGTTGTCAGGTTTTATACAAACTCTTTGTATAGGACTCTTCCGCTCGTATGTCCCCTACACGAATGATCAAGATCAAACCATTTGTGACAAGTCACAACACTTGTGACCATTCTACAAAGCGGACCGCATCCGTAGCGTTACCAGGATAAGGTTTTCCTCCTATATCCATATACTATAGACCATTTTGGTTATCACTTAAGACAGGATCCACTTGTATGTCACCACATACATGCTTAAGTTACATCTAGATAACCAGGGATTTTAGGTTTATTTGTTTGTGGTAAAGCAAATAAAACATTCAACTGAGCAAAATCAAGAAGTGAAGTAAAATATCATATATTATACATCACAAGCGTTCGTACAAACTGTTTACAAACTATAGGACACAAGATTTTAGGGCATCAACCCCAATAGAAGTGACATAAATGACTTTTACGCCCTCTCCATAACTCATATGGTGTTTCAGAAATACTTTTTTAGGGAACCACGTTCAAAATATATACTGCAGCCTGTACTATGTATCCCCAAAATGAATTAGACAACTGGGCATAACTCTCGGCCACACCATTCTGTTGAGGTGTATCAGGTGCTGTAAGTTGGGACTGAAATTCATGTTCTATCAAATAATCCTGGAATTTCAAGCCCATATACTTTCCACCTCGATCTGATCAAAGTGCTTTAATCCTTTCACCTACCTGTTTCTCAGCCTTTGCTTTATACTTCTTGAATTTTTCAATGGTTTCGAACTTATGATGCATTAGGTAAATATAGTCATATCTAGAATAATCATCAATAAACCTTCTGAAATATTCATACCCTTCTCCTACCTTAACATTCATCGAACTACTGAGGTCTGAATACACGAGCTCTAAGACCTTTTCCCGTAAAAGATCTTTTGGTCATCTTACCCTCAAGACAAGATTCACATGGAAGTAATGAGTTGTCTTCTAACTGATTTAGAAGTTCATACTTAACCAATCTCCCAATCCTATTTAGATTTATGTGGTTAGGTCTTAAGTGTCAAAGATAGATATTAGGAGAAACTTTGCACCTCTTATTTTGAGTTTCAGGTATTTTAAATATCTCTATATTCAAAACAACTTTTTCCTGAGTTGGCTTTAACATATATAAGTTGTGTTCTAGTTTTGCAGAACGTACTTTAATACCTTTTGAAATAATGAACACTTCATTAATTTCAAAAGAGACTTTATACCTTTGTTCTAGCATACATGAGATAGATATTAAATTCCACCTCATAGCAGAAACATAAAATACATTTCCAAGCAAAATGAATCTATCTCAAACAAACAACTTCATATCTCCCACTACTTTAGCTGAGAAACTTCCTCAGTCTTTACCTTAAAGGTTGTCTTGCCTTCTATAAGCTGTCTCTAGGAACTGGTTTCCTAAGTGAAAGCGCAAATTTGATTAGCGACTTCTGAATCTAATATCCAGGTTAAATTATCCAGGTTTTTGTTTTCACATAATTAAAAAATACATGATATCAATTATGCAAAATCACAGAATTACAACATGCCAAAAAATTTAAGAAAAAGAAAATTAGGGTTTCTAGGAAATTTTACCTTTGAAGAACTAAAGTCTTCTCAAATTTCCTCTTGTCCTAATTTGGCCACGAACAAAAAAAAATGAACACTCCAAACGGCCACCACCAATTGGAAACTTCTGTATTATTTGGGATGAGAATCCATGGAGTTGTGAGCTCTTGGAATTTTGAGAGAGGGGGAAGGATTGAGAGGAGGGGGAGAGATGAGATTGGGGAATTTTTTCTCAGAGAACATTTCTCTGTTTTCTGCAAAAACCAAGAAGAAGAAGAAACTATATATTATCATGTAAAAGAAAAATCCTACACCAAATCTAACGTAACCTCCCACTAGTTACGTGAGTTGAGATAGATCAGGGGAGGAAAGTTATTTCCCTCCCTAAAATTCAAGAATTAAAATTAATATATTAATAAATTAATTTTAATTTAAAATTAAAACCATTATATACATATATATAATAATTAGCTTATTATATATATGTATAACTATATGTTATATCATATATGATCTTGATTTGTACATGTAACGACATGGGGAGTGGGGGCATCCTGTGCAATGAGTTTGCACTAGATCGTACCATGAAATAAGTCACTCTTACTTTATAATGTTGTTTACTGTTTGAGACTAACTATTTCAAAACGATGATCTAAGTAACTTGACCTTAATCTTGAGCTAACTATGAACTCCTGTTCATTCGGGATTATCCTTAATTTGCATAGATGAGGGTTCGCTCAATAGCATTTTAGGGGTAAGACCGGGTCGATAGCTGGGGACATAGGGTGCAAAATGGAATTCACTCCTACCCACTTTCAGGGATAATAGAGAGCTTGTTCCCTTAAGTGCTGACTTATGGTCTTGAACAAGGGGCCCCACCCTCTCATTGGCCCGAGAGGGACTCGGTTTGAAGATTGGATCACAAACTAGTTGTTCATTAGAGGATCAGTAGAACTTAAGAAACAAGAGGTAATCTCGGGGGTAAAACATCTTTTTGACCCATCCGTTATTACAAATAACCTATGAATGGTTAATTTACTAATCATGATTATATCGAGTGGACACAATATATCTACAGTGAGGGGAGTGCAACTACGGGCTTTAGTGGAGTAACCCAGTAGTTAAGAAACGAGGGTTAATTCGGTACAAAGGGTTTAGTCGATTATGCTAAGATCGTTCGAGCCCATGATCTTTAAGTCCACTAGGTCCCCCTACTAGCTCACAAACGGATTAGCCTTAGAGTACCGTGCTAAGTAGATTTGAAACATTCTAATTGGAATTAAGGGAATTAGTAATTTTATGTGATATAATTACATGTTTAATTTTAGAATTAAACAGAATAACAGAATTGATTAATATTTAAATATGATTTAAATATTAATGTCATGAATAGAAATTCATAAAGATGGAATTGGTGTTAAATTAATTTATTATTTGATATTAAATTAATTAAATTGTTTAATTAATTAATTAATTATTAATAATTTTATTGGAAAATTAATTATTGAATTAATTTTATAAAATTAATGAATTTTCAATTTTATAATGAGAAATTACAAATTAATTTGTTTTTTTTATTTTGAAAATCATATTTAAAAAGAAAATTCAAAGTAAATTTTAAAATGGGAAAAATCTCAAAAGTGGGATTTTTCCACTTTCAAATTTTAGCAGCTCACACATAATTCCATTTCTCTTCAGCTCAATTATTCAAGCATGAGTTGTAATTCATGCAAGGCTATTAGTTGTATGAAAGTCATGCAATATAAAGCTGGAATTTTGAGTGGAATGAAGACATAGCAATCATTGCTGAAGCTGAGAATTGGTGTTTGAAGAAGTATTCTTCACATTATACAAAACCAGTAACCTCCTCTCCAATTATCTTTAATTCAAGCTTATTTTGAGTCCTACAACTCAATCTAAGACACCAAGAGAATGGTAGGGAAGGTCTCGTGATAGTTCACGAGCAGAAATCAAGGAGATTGCAGTGAATCAAGCTTGAAGAAGAGCATCTTCAAAGGTATGTTTGAAACCCACTTTATATTTTATGAGCATGTTGAATTTAAAGCCAAAATTAATGAATTAGAATGCTTAATGATCTTATTTTCTTCTACTGCTTGCTTCCTGAATCCAACAAGTTTTAATTCTCTCATAAATGGTATTTAATATAAATCTCATTTATATTAAATTCAATTATATGGATCCAATTCACATAATTAATATTTGAATCATATTCAAATATTTATTTCCTCTCAACTAAACTCTATATTATAATGTATCAAATACATTATAGTAATTATATCATATATAATTAAATTAAATTAATTATATCACATATAGTTAACTCCCTCATTTAATTTGAACAATTCAAATTAATCCAAAATTGATTATCATTAAATCCCTGTTGAGCTACAGAAGGGACCTCACAGACCCATAAGTTGAAGCTCCAATGGTACTTGAATAATTAATTAAACTTCTTTATTGATTATTCAATGTCCATTAACTATCGAGCACTTCATTAAAGATCGACAGCTACACTCTTCGCACTATAGATATATTTTTGTGTCAATTGGATATAACCAATTAATAGTGGAATGACCCTTCACAAATTGCTCGTAAGTTCAGCTAGGCCAAAAGTATCATTTTGTCCCTGTAGTTATATCTAGCTCCTTAAGTACCATTGATCCTTCTAATAAACAATAAGTCATAGTCCAACTATGACCAAATTTCTCTTAGGCCAGGAGAGGGTATGATGCCACATTGTTCAAGCCTTGGAATCAGCCCTTAAGGGAGCAATTTATCTACTTACCCCGACAATGGGAAAAGAGTGAATTCCGTCTTGTCTAGCTATGTTCCCAGCTTCTCAATCATACGAATCCCCAAAATGGTAGGCTTATTAAGTCGACGATCTGGCCACTCTCACCCATACAAATCAAAGAACCACCTTCATAAGTAAGAGTTCACAACTCACTCAAGATTCAGGTCATGTCATCTATGGTCATCCTGGTGAAATGTAAGTCTCTATTATGAACGACGTTATACAACGAGACTAAACATTTCGTGGTCCGGTCTGATACAAACTCCTTTGCATAGAACACCCTCGCTCACATGTTGCTACATGAATGATCAGGATTAAATCATTGTAGCAATTTACAACAATTGTAACACCTACAAAATGAGTCATATTCGTAGTGTCATTAAGATAAGGTATCCAGTCTTCTTCTTCCATTACAGACTATTTAGGTTATCACTTAAACATGATCTACTTGTATGTCTCTACATATAAGTTTAAGCTATATATGATAACCTTGGATGTTAATTTATTGGTTTGTGAGTTTAATGCTACTAAATTTCAAATAAACATCTTATATTTTATTAAATATATTAAAAGTTTATACAATAAACTACAGGACCCTACAAGATTTAGGGCATTAACCTCAACAATCTCCCACTAGTCCTAAAGCTAGTAGGGTGTAGAACATAAAAGTCTCACTAATATACAAGTACATAAAACAATAAACTAGGGCATAACACGTGCCCAGTACAAAATCTCCAACTTGCACTAGACTAGATGTAGCGTATCCCGTAGACCCATACTCTGCAAGTGACCCTCAAACACCTTAGCTGTGACGACCTATGTAAATGAATCAGCAATGTTGTGCTCCAAAGCTATCTTGTGACGATCACGTCCTCTCGATGCACATTCTCTCGGATGAGATCATACTTTTACTTTATGTGCTTCCCGCACTTGTGACTCCTAAGCTCTCAGGAATTAGCCGCAACATCACTATTATCACAATAAAGGGTGATTGTCTTTAACATGCCTGGAACTACTTCTAGATCTGTTTGGAATTTCCTGAGCCGCATAACTTTCTTAGCAGCTTTACAAGCCACTACATACTCAGCCTCCATAGTGGAGTCAACAATGCACCTCTGTTTATTGCTCCTTCAGACTACTGCTTCTCCATTAAGAGTGAACACTGATCCTGATGTAGATTTCCTAAAATCTTTATCAGTTTAAAAATCAAAGTTGGTGTATTCTATAAGGATTAAGTCCTTAAAACCATACACGAGTATGTAGTCTTTCGTTCTTCGTAGATACTTGAGAATGTTTTTAACAACAATCCACTAATCAAATCCTGGATTAAACTGATATCTACTTACTATCCCCACCGCATAGTAGATGTCAGGTCTAGTACATAATATCGCACACATCAGGCTACCAACAGTGATGCATAGGGGATATGTCTCATTTCTTCAACTTCTTGAGGTATCTTAGGACATTATTCCTTAGACAATATAACTCTACGTTTGAAAGGGAGTAAACCTTTCTTGGAGTTTTGCATAAAAGTTTGACAAGCATCTTGTCAATGTACGATGCCTAAGACAAGGCCAGTGTTCTGTTCTTTTGATCTCTAAAGATCTGAATGCCCATAACAAATTGCGCTTCTCCCAAATCTTTCATTTGAAATTGGGTCATTAGCAAATTCTTAATTTCAGTCAATAGTTCTACAACATTCCCAATGAGTAGGATAACATCTATATACAACACTAGAAAAACTATTGAATTGTTGATGATTCTCTTGTATACACAAGGCTCATCAGCATTTTGATCAAAGCCATAAGATTTGATCGCAGTATCAAATCTTGTATTCCAAGATCAAGAAGCTTGCTTCAATCCATAAATGGACCGATTAAGCTTGTAAATCTTTTGCTTTTGACCTTAGGTTACGAATCCTTCAGGCTGCTCCAGATAAATGGTCTCCTTAAGATTGCCATTTAGAAAGGCTGTCTTGATGTCCATTTGTCAAATCTCATAGTCATGATATGAGCCAATGAATAGGAGGATCCGGATAGGCTTCAACATGACAACAAGTGAGAAAGTCTCCTCATAGTCGACTCCCTCAACGTGGGTATAGCCCTTTTCCACAAGCCTAGCCTTGAAGGTTTGCACCTTCCCATTAACACCTTGTTTTCTCTTGTAGATCTATTTGCAACCTATAAGTTTTACCCCATCAGGTTGATCTACAAGATCCCAAACAGAATTGAAGTACATGATCTCCATTTCGAGATCCATAGCTTCGATTCACTAATCTTTGTCAACATCCTCCATTTTCTTCTTCTAAGACAATGCATCCTCAATATCTCCATCAGCTACCATAGCTAGGATTTCTGTTAAACCCATATAACGAACAAGTGGGTTCGCAACCCTCCCGCTATGCCGAGGCTCCCTTCACACTTGAGGTGGATTTGACCTACTAGATGATCCAATTTCAACAACTCTTGTTGAGGTATTGAGTTATTCAACAACTCTTGTTAAAAGTTCAACAGTTTCGTTGGAAAGTTCATTCAACACAATCTTAATGCGAGGTTTATGATCCCTTATGTGATCCTATTCTAAAAATGTAGTGTTTGTCGATACAAACATTTTATTTTCTTTAGGATCATAAAAGTAACCACCTTTCATTCCTTTAGGGTAACCTACATATAGACACAATTTTGAACAAGGTTCCAATTTCTTAAGATTTGCCTCAAGCACATGTACTAGGAAACCCGAGATCTTGAAATGGCATAAATTAGCTTGACGACCATTCCATAATTTCAAAGGTGTTCTCGTAACACTCTTGGATGGAACACAGTTCAAAATATAAGTTGCAGTATGTACTATATAACCCCAAAACAAGTTAGGTATGAAGGAAATCAAACACAGGGATTTCCAAGAGCAGCAAAAGTGGATTGCTCCAAATTCCATTCAGATTGAATACAAACAATTATAGTCTTAAACAGAAACTAACAGGTCATGCATATACAGAAATTACAGCATGCCTAAATAGAAATTAAGGGATAAAGTATGCGTACCTTTGAAGAATCATTCTTCAAGTATCCTTCGAACAGTTTACAATGCATCCACAACAACACTTGAATGCAACGAATGGATCACCAACAGCACGACCATGAACACAAGATCATCTAAGTGCTCCTCGAACCCAATCAAGTCCAACTCGATTCACGATCTGAGTAAGGACGCCACCACAAATGTTACCTTGGTATTCTTGGTGTGAGAATCAGGAATTGTGGGCTTTGTATGATATTGGCTTAAGGAAAAGAGGAGGTATGCGATTGAGTAGACGATCGAATATGTGGGAAATATGAACACTGTCTATCGCATAGACAAAGTACTCGATCGTTTAGAAAACACAAGTCTATCGCATAGACTTTGCTACTCGAGCGTGTAGCAACGATCAGCTGAGTAACTATCGTATAGTCAACTCTAAGTAATCGCTTAGCTGAACGTGTAGTCTCTCAACGACTATCTCTTAGTAAAACAATTTTACTTGACAACCCTTTTTTCGTGAGTACTTTGCGAATGAAACAACTACTAATTTTGGAAAACAATTTTCCTTCTAAATCACGGTTACCATAAAACTTCCAATAACTCCCATTCAATCAGTTATTAAAGAAAAAGAATTCATTATCATATATTAATATATTATAAATAAATATGATAACCAACTTATCATATTATATTTATAACCTATAGTTTTAATATTTCATCATATGAAACATATAAACCATAGTTCTTTTTCTATTTTATGGTACTTAATGTAAATCATATTTACATTAATTCCTCTAAATAATGTATCTAATACATCGCACCAATTATATCACATATAATTGAATTTCCTCTAATTTAAACACTTCAAACTAACCTAAAATCTGATTCTCAACTTGAACCTATTAAGCTACCAAGGGAACATTATGGACCTGTAGCTTGAAGCTCCAATAGTACGTGAATAACTAACTAAACTCTTTAGTCACAAGATCCACCATCCATTAACTGTCGGGCCCTTCACTAAAGACCGACAGCTGCACTCTTCTCATTACATATATATTTATGTGTCCATATCAACCAATCAACAGTGCAATAACTCTTCACAAATCACTCGTAAGTATAGTTGGGCCAATTTACCGTTTTGCCCTTGTAGTTACATTTAACTCCTTAAGTACCACTAATTCCTCTATGACTGAGTCCTCTCTTTCAGAGAGAGGGTATGACCACTATGTTCAAGACCCGGAATCAGCCCTTAAGGGAGCAATTTTTCTACTTACCTTTGCTTCGGGGAAGGATTTCTGTCTTGTGTAACTGAGTTCTCAGCTCCCAATCAGACGAATTTCGGAAAAGGTAGGCTTGTTGAGTTGGCAATCTGACCACTCTCACCCATACTAATCAAAAAATCACCCTCATAGGCAAGAATTCCCAAAACACTCATGATTACGGTCATGTCGCCTATGGTCGTTATAGTGAGATGTAAGTCTCAATTACCAACGGTGTTATATAAAGAGACAAATCATCTCGTGGTTCAATCTTATACAAACTCTTTGTATGGGACACCCCCACTCGTATGTCTCCATATGAATGGTTAGGATCAGACTATCTATAGTACATTACAACACTTGTAAATATCTACAAAGCGGACGTATCTATAGTGCCACCAGGATAAGGTATCCCTCCTTCATCCTTATACTACAGACCATTTAAGTTATTACTTAAGGCATGATCCACTTGTATGGCTCACTACATGCTTAAGTTTACTTAAAATAACCACGGATCTTGGTTTATTGGATATAAGTAAATGCAAATAAAATAACACTTATTTTATTAATAACAATGTGTATATAAACTGTTTACAAACTACAAGACTCCAGGAGAATTAGGACACCAATCCCAATAAGGTAAGGAAGCATAACTCATCATAGACCGAACCATGTCCAACAGGGTTCCATTTCTCTTTTCTGATATACCATTCTACTAAGGTGAACCAAGTGCTGAGAGTTGGGATACAATTCCATGTTCTATCAAATCGTTATGGAATGTAAGATCCAAAAACTCTCCACCTCAATCAGATCGAAATGTCTTGATTGTTTTATTTAATGCATTTTCAATTTCAGCCTTAAACTCTTTGAACTTTTCAAAAGCTTCATACTTCTGTTGTATTAAATAAACATATCCATATCTTGAATAATCATCAGTAAAAGTGATGAAATATTCAAACCCTCTTCTTACCTTAATATTCATCGGACCACAGGGGTCTGAATGTATAAGTTCTAATGGTTCTTTGGCCCTATGACTTTTTTCAATAAAAGATCTTTTGGTCATTTTGCCTTCAAGGCATGACTCACACACAAGTAAAGAATTTTCTTCTAACTTGCTTAGAAATCCATTCTTAATCAATCTCTCAATCCTATCGAGATTGATGAGTCCTAACTTTAGGTGCCAAAGACGGGCATTTTTCTTAGGAAAAATTTTAAATATTTTATTTTGAGTTATCGTAGTTTTAAACGTTTCAATGTTCATGAGGGTTTTACTTACTAATAGTCTTAGCACATAAAAATTATCTTCGAGATTTGTAGAACAAATATATATACCATTTTTGTAAACAAACACTTTATTTACTTCAAATGAAATAGAGTATTTTTGTTCTAATAAGCACTTTACAGAAATAAGGTTCCTTTTCAAGTTTGGGATCACATATACATTATCTGATATAATATATGATTTCTGTAAACAAAGTCAAAGTCCTACCACTGCCACTGTCGAGATGACATGTCTAGTTCCAACACGCATCATCATCTCCCCAACTTTCAGTTGCCGCCATGAACTAATTTCCTAAAATGAAGAACAAACATGGTTAGTGGTGTCTAAATCATCATTCTCCACTAAACAAGTCTCTAAAGTAAGTAAATTGTATTTACCTTGTTTGGCCTTCTTCTTTTCTGTCAAGTACTTGGGACAATTCCTCTTCCAGTGTCCCTCATGGTTATAATGGAAACAAATTCCCTTTGCAGCCTTGCCTTTCTTACCCTTCTAGGTAACAATTGGTGGGTTAGCTTTCCCCTTTCCACCTTTCTTCTTCTTTCACTTTTTGGTGCCGGAAGAAGAAGACACAGACTTAGTTCCAAAGAACGATCCTCTGTAGAACTTCTTAAAGGGCGAGGAAAGATTTTCCTCTCCCTTTTATTCCTTGCTTTTCATCAAATATTGAAATGTTTGTAGCTCATTGAGCAAAATGGCCAGGTTGTAGTCAATCCTCTTCATAACAACATTGCTATGGAATTGCATGAAACTTTCAGGTAAAGATTACAGGATGAAGCTAACTTGACCAGCTTCATCGATGACAGACCTATTCATCTCCACCAAGTTGAAGTGGACCATCATGTTGAGAACGTGTTCTCTAACAGATGCCCCTTCGTGCATAAGGGAATTGAAGATTTTTTTAAGAGTGTCATGCCTGAGCTATGTGGTTAGTTGTCTGAACATCCCTCACAAGGACTCTATGATCTCATGGGCAGTGATCATGGGCCAATGCTTTTTGGCCAAGACTTTAGAAAGGCTTGCTAAGATACGCTCGAGCCTTTTCATTTCCCTTTATTCATCACTCATATGCCTCTCGAATGTTTCGAGCAGCATTTTGGGCTGGAATAGGAGGACAGTCCTCCATTAGAACAAATCTCAGGCCGTCGATGAAAAGTATTGTGTTGATTGTGTTTTTCCATGTTGTATAGTTTTCGCCTGTAAGTTTGTTGGCGGCGAGCAAGTTTAAAATCGCAGAAGTCATAATGACAAATTTGTTGAAACCATACAATTTATCTATATTAGCATACAACACATTAACCCATTTGGAAAAACCAATCAAATTTAGCAAAATAATCTAATGTATCCTAAGTGAAATTTATTTTGCAATGATGTTTCAAGGAGACAGGACAAAAGCCACTGTAAGGCGATCAAGTGTCTCTTTACTGAAATGAGACATTCTAAACCAATATACAGAATAACTTCTTATTACTGTAACAATCAATCACCATTGTTCGGTCCAAAAATTGTTAAACTTGTTTAAAATTTTCTTGTAAGTATAACCCCTCATTTTAGATTTTAGAGTTCTACCCAATGAGCCAACCGTAGGGAAAAATCGATTAGGGCAAAAACTAAACCAACCCTATCCATTTATGAAGTTTGTGTAAACAATCATGCAAATGTCATCCGTAAGGGGACACAAGCAAAGGTGCCTCGAGTCCAAGCATGAAAATTGACTACAAACTAATGAGGAAGACTGTAGGATGTGTTGACACACATGCTGCTCTCACTTACTATAAACACTCTCTTCATTCACCTCAATATTGACCTATACAATGACCATCCATAGGGGGACAAGCAAAAGTGCCTCAAGGTTGAGTATAGGTCTCACGATGTGAACTTCTAGGGAGAAATGTGAAAAGGAAAAATGAAGTATCATATATCCTATTTTTTCCCACTGAGCGTTTTAGCTAGGGTTCTTTAACTAAGAAAAATTTGGCTACTGATTTTAAATAAGTGATTATTTAAATTTGCCAAAAGTAACTTTTACTTCGGATAGTTAAATAATTATGATTAATGTTCATTAAATATTTTAATAAACTCTAATCAACAATTGCATGCTTGTAGCAAATCTATCTAATTCACCTTTTCTAAGAAAGTTCCCAAGTAAGGGTGTTATGTTTCCATCAACTTAAATATCCCAGCCTAGATAGAACTAGCCTTAGACAAAAGGTCACTAATAGTTATATTTGCTACAAATTTAATCTTTTAATTAGAACCATTTGAATCCTACTAAATTGATTAAAAGATTAAACTTAATTTCTAATCTTATTAGAAATGTGATATTAGGTCCATGTGAATCATATTTTAAAACTATTTTAAAAAATGATTTTAACCTAAAGTTTGCATGCAATTTAATTTCCAATTTCATTCACTTATAACTTTTGTAAAATAAATGAAATAAATTTAAACCATGTATTGCATGTTATGAGTATTTAGTAAAATTATAACGATTATAAAATTAGCTAAAGTAGTGTCATGCATTATGTAACACCTCGAATTTTGTTTTAAATGTAATTTCAGTATTTTTTTGTATTAAAGAGTATTTTTGAAATTTTGAAAATTTAAGTGCAATTATTGTGATTTGATTGCTAAGAAAAGGGTGATTCGTTTTTATTGC
This sequence comes from Benincasa hispida, assembly GCF_009727055.1. Classification (NCBI taxonomy): domain Eukaryota; kingdom Viridiplantae; phylum Streptophyta; class Magnoliopsida; order Cucurbitales; family Cucurbitaceae; genus Benincasa; species Benincasa hispida. The sequence continues at coordinate 7,216,931 of NC_052360.1, read as the reverse complement.
TTAATCGAGGGAATTGTGGAAATTGGACTCTTTATGTCACACAAATTTAATTTGAAATTAATGTCATGAATTAATTTCACTGTGGGAGAAGGTTTGTTAAACTATTTTTTTAATTGAATTTTAATGAAAAAAATGGATTAAAAGTTGGGAGAAAGAGAATTAAAATAAAATAAGATAAAACATAATAGAATAAAATAAAATAAGATAAGATATTTTATTATATTATTTATATTATTTTATTTTTCCTTTTTCTTTTCCTCTTATTTCTTTTTCTCCCTTCCCCCCTTCCCGCAGCTTGCTCGAGTCCTGCAGCCGTTCAGGCCATTAACTAATCACTCGCGCCTTCTTTTTTCTCCATCGAAGTCGTATCAATTTCCTTCTCCAACATCCGCGCGACTTTAGTCATCTACCAGATCCGAGGCCGTCGCTCGACCACCTATCGTTGCCTACTGCCATGGACTGTTGTGTTTACGCCAGAATTTTGGAGTTAGTGGTAAGTTCTTTGTTGATTTTTGACGATGGGTTTTAAATATCTTGGATCCCCATTAAGTTTTGATATTTTTTGTTTGACGTTTAGTGTGATTGGAGTTTGGATTGGAGATTGGGTCGTTCCAAGTCGCTGTTGAGCAAGGATTGTGAGCAATTTGTGGTTTAATTGAGTTCTTGTTAATTTGTAATACCCGTTTGGTTTGGCGTGAATTTAACTATTGGTTGGGTTTTAAACTTATGTTAAAACCCTTTGATTTGGCGTGTATCTACGGTGAATTTTGTGTCCTAAGCTCGATTGTAGTTCGACTTGAGTAAACACTTCGGATAATTTTGGATGTATCAGTGTGAATTTGTGATTTGGGTTATATTCTTAGGATTGTAGTTTAATTTTGATTTTCACTATAGGGTTCGATTCAATATTCTTTTTAAGTAAGGAAGGGGACAAATTTGTTTGGATTGAGCTTAAACTCTGAGGTAAGTAATCTTATTACTGGAACTGTCCTAGTACCAGACAATGATAATTATGATTTATTGAGGATTATTAATTAGCATGATATTTATGTATGCCTTCATTGACTGAGATTTGAAAGGATTAGAGCCAGATATTGATGATTATGATCTACTGAGGATATATTGATGGTTTGATGTTTATGTATGTCTTGCTGGCATGAGGGTTTAAAAGACCAGATGCGCATAGAGATGTTTAAGTGCTAGCATGATTTGAGTATATTATTATTCTTGGAAGTCCTGTTGAATCTGAGGATGATGAGATGTATATGTATATTATAGGACCAGAATGACGAGATATGTATGTATGTTGTATAACCATGATGATGGGACGTGTATGTATGTTATAGGACCAGGATGACGAGATGTATATGTATGTTGTAAGAACCATGAGAATGAGATGTATAAGCCTGTTACAGGACCATGTTATGATACTTATGATGTTGGGATCGTGATAGTGTCTTTACTGATTAGTTAGATGCTCACTAGAGGTTGTGTGTCATTTGGGATTCACTTGAGGTGGTGCTTTCCTTCGGGATTCACCAGAGGTTGTGGTTTCCTTTGGGATCCACCAGAGGTTGTGTTTCATTTGGGATTCACTAGAGGTGGTGGTTTCCTTCAAAATCCACTAGATGTTGTGTTTCCTTTGGGATTCACTAGAGGTGGTATTTTCCTTCGGGATTCACCAGAGGTTGTGTTTCCTTCAGGATTCATCAGAGGTGGTGCTTTCCTTCGGGATTCACCAGAGTTTGTATTTCCTTCGAGATTCACTAGTGGTGGTATATCCTTCGGGGTTCACCAGAGGTTGTTGGTCCTACGGGACTTACTAGAGGTAATGGGTATACTTAACTACAGTAAGATGAAATTCAATTATTTATGTATATATGTGTCCCATGAGGATTAAAGAAATTTACATGTCCCACCAAAGGTAGGCATCTAGAGGACATATTTATGTATATATATGTCCTCTAGATGCCTAGCCTGACCCCAGTAGTGGGGTTACTTACTGAGTATTTTATACTCATCTTTTCTCATGTTGTTGTTTTAGGTAAAGGTAGACATGCATCGACGATTGACAAACATAATCCGTGATCGAGCCACTGAGATCAGTTTTATGCTTCCGCTCGTGATATTTAGATTTCTGTTCATGTTTTTCAATTTTCAGTTTTGATATTTGAAACTTACTATTAAGATTTGTTTTCATACCTATTTATTATCATTTATGATTTATGGGTACCCTATCGTTTGTTTTTAATATTTGAATTTAATGAAGGTCTTTTGAATTTACCTTATTTGTTTAGCATTTATTTCACTATAAAAAGGTGTCGTTTTAAGTTCCACGCATGCATGTGTTTAGTAACGGCCTAACTTGAGTCCTAGGAGGTCAGGTCGTTACACATCATGCAATTTTATTTCATTACTAAACTTATATAACACTTATATAATAAAGCAATGAAATAATTAACAACATACCTCCATACATACATTCAATTATATATTAGAACACTTATAATATAAATGATGCATGACTATGTTATTAATGCATGCAACCATATATTATAACGCTTATATTATATGATGCATGAGCATGCTATAAATATAAAATCATGCAACTATATATTATAACATTTATAATATAAATGATGCATGACATATGCATAATTCTCTCATCAATGGTATTTAATATAAATATAATTTATATTAAATTCAATTATATGAATGCAATTTACATAATTAATATTTGAATCATATTCAAATATTTATTTCCTCTCAACTAAACTTTATATTATAATGTATCAAATACATTATAGTAATTATATCATATATAATTAAATTAAATTGATTATATCACATGTAATTAATTCCCTCATTTAATTTGAACAATTCAAATTAATCCAAAATTGATTCTCATTAAATCCATGTTGAGCTACAGAGGGGACCTCGTGGACCTGTAAATTGAAGCTTCAATAGTACTTGAATAATTAATTAAACTTCTTTAATTAAACTATTCAACATCTATTAACTGTCGGACACTCCACTAAAGATCGACAGTTGCACTCTTCGCACTACAGATATATTTTTGTGTCCATTGGATATAACCAGTCAATAGTGAAATGACCCTTCATAAATTGCTCGTAAGTACAGCTAAAATTATCGTTTTACCCCTGGAGTTATATCTAACTTCTTAAGTACCACTGATCCCTCTAATGAACAATAACTCATAGTTCAACTATGACCAAACCCCTCTCGAGCCAAAAGAAGATGTGACACCACATTGTTCAAGCCTTGGAATCAGCCCTTAAGGGAGCAATTTATCTACTTACCCCGACATTGGGGAAGGAGTGAATTCCGTCTTGTGTAACTATGTTCCCAGCTTCTCAATCAGACGAATTCCCAAAATGGTAGGCTTATTGAATCAACAATCTAGCCACTCTCACCCACACAAATCAAATGACCGCCTTCATAAGTAGGAGTTCACAACTCACTCAGGATTCAATTTATGTCACCTACGGTCATCCTGGTGAAACTTATGTCTCTATTATGAACGGCGTTATATAATGAGACTAGTTCTTTCGTGGTTTGGTCATATATAAACCCCTTTGCATAGAACACCCCCGCTCACATGTCTCCACATAAGTGATCAGGATCAGATCATTTGTAGCACTTTACAACAATTGTAGCACCTATAAAGTGGGTCATATTCGTAGTGTCACCAGGACAAGGTATCCGGCCTTATCTATCTACTACAAATTATTTAGGTTATCACTTAAACATGATCCATTTCTATATCTCTACATACATGTTTAAGCTACAGATGATTACCTTGGATGTTAGTTTATTGGTTTGTGGGTTTAATGCTACTAAATGTCAAATAAAACATCTCATATTTTATTAAACAAATAAAAACTTTATACAATACAATTACAAAATACAAGACCCTATAAGATTTAGGGCATCAACCCCAACATAAATCACATTTACTTTGTTGTACTTTCTCATCTATGACGGTATTGTTTATTATTTCAACACATCTAGAACATGTTCGCTAAGAGAGGTTCCATCCTTTATGCTGAGGTTATAAACATTATCAAGAGTATCATGCCCGACAAATTATCCAAACAATATATGCAACAAATCCATGATCTTTTTAGTGGTGCTCTCGTATTTCACTAGTATATCTGATATGCTTGCTAAGATATAGATTCAAGCTTTATCATTCATCCTAATCCATCTATCATAAGTATTTCAAACAATTTGGTTTGCAGATGAGCTGGGAGTTAGAAGACATTCCTATGTTAAAACAAACTTTAAATTATCATCTGCTAGTATCTTGTTTATATCTGATTTCCATGTCGAATAATTTTTACTGTTAAACTTATCATAAGCAAGTGTTTTTTAAGAAGAATTTGATAAGCTGAAACAAACAAATTCTATTAGTAAATTACTTTTAAACCCAATCAAAATTTTAGCAAAAGTAATAATGTACCCAATTTTCATCATATATTTGCAACGATACTTTAGTGAATCAAAATAGATGCTACCGTGGGACAGTCAAATACTCCTTCACTGAAGTAAGACATTCTCGACTAAATACTAATACCGAAATAACTCTTTATTCCTATAGTCATTTAGTTACCGTTTTCGGTCAAGAATTTACTAACACTTAGTAACTCTTGTAAATGTAACCTTCCATTTTCAAATTTCATAGAATGATATTAACAAGCTCTCAAATAAGAAGACAAATCTGAAGACGAAACTAAGAAACCCTATTTATTTCTGAAATTTACAGTGTTCCGATCCCCACGAAACAACCCTTCCAATGGGTGGTAGCCTAAAAACGACATACAAGCAGAATATGAGAATCTCGCAATGCAACTTAGTAGAGGAGACCGCAGGATATGTTGACACGTTTCCTTCACCCACTTACTATGAACTACTTCCTTTATTCACCTTACTATTGACCCATGCAAACACTTTTCGAATGGAGCAGTCGCGGTAAAAGTGACACGAAGCCAAGCATGGACCTCACGGTGTGAACTTTTATGAATGTGAGAGCTAAAAACAACATATCATATATACTATTGATCTCCCACTAAAGTGTTCTATTTGTGGGTAAATGTTTACTTAGGTATATTCTGACTAATAAATACAACCTAAGTATAAGTATTTATCCAAGTATAACGTTTATATTTGGATTTAACCTACAATGTCAAAGTGATAAACTAATTTATTACCTCACATCGCTCATGCATGCTCAAAAAAATAGGGTTAACAACGCTCAAGAACTGACTAAAATCCCTAGGTAGCAGCTGTTCCGTAAACCATCAACTTAAGTACCTCCAGCCTTAGACAGAATTTAGACCAGGTGAGTTAGTAACCATACCTATTTTAACTATTTAAAACAAGTTGTTAGTTGTTAACCCTAGATGAGCATGCATTTTATCATCGTTATAGATTTTAAAATCTATCTCATTTTATTACACTTTTAAAAAAGATAATAAACCTATAACATGCATTTAACATGCTTTATATAACAATGATATAATCATCCATTCCATGCAATATAACAATTTATATTATAATTCATAGAACCCTAAACAGGCATATTATACATTATAACACTTATAACATACTTTCAATGCATGCTACATGTTTATCCTATAGTAGGATTTTAAATCTACATGACATACAATATACATACAGTAGATAAATTATTTAATCCATACATTCACAATGCATAAATAAACCATACTAAAATGGATCGATTTTGACATCCTAAACAAGTTTAACACTAAATTATTACAATAATAACTTGAAGCTTAACTTGAGCCGCTCCGAACTCTTTGAACTGAGCAGAACTAGGTGGAAGCAGCTTGAACCGGACCTCACTCCTCGAACAACGCTTACTCACTCCTCGATTCTCGAGCACTAGTTCTCTGTTTCAGTTTCAGCTTCTACTTTGCTTTGAATGTCTTGAAATTACATTCTAATTTCAACACTAATGATTCTCAGCAAATTGCAGACTCTTCTTCACACATTAAAACCCATATATCACTGGGCAATTACAATAATTATTACAAATCAGAAGAGAAAAAAAAGATGTTAGAATCCAAAACTATCTATTTTAGCACACATACATTCATCACATAAATAATTACCTACCGATTCCAAAATTAACAATAATTGAGTATTAAAAGCATACTCTGATACCACTTGTTGGAACGTGCACATGCACAGTGGGAGTGAAACAAATCTTTAGTAATCTAATTATGTTAATTTATAAGGAATAAACATGCAAAAATAAATGTAAAAGAAAAGTTAGCAAATACAACCTTTGTAGCTCTAAATTGACCATTAATTCTGCTCCAATCTCCTCACGAATCGGCTGTGAACCACCAATAGAGTCTTTTCGACTATTCTCTGATCTTAGAACGAGATGGTGAGATCCTGTGAGTGATTAAAATAGGGATGAATATAGTATAGAAATTGAGAGAAAATTGAGGACGTAATTTCTAAAACTCTTTTAGAATCTCTAAGTTGCCAAGAAAATTTTGTTTTTCAACTAACTCGAAATTCACCAAATGGCGAAGAAGTTTAATCTTTATCAAAACATCCTATTTATAGAGCAATCATATGCAATTCATGTAAAATTGAGTTAACTAAATTTTGACACTTCAAAATGCACTCAATTTAGTGGGATGAGTGGTATTTTGTTGAATCAACACTTTGCGAGATGAATTACTCACTAATTCACTAAAAGTTAGATTTTTCCACTAAAAATCATTTTTAGATCTTCCACTAAGTGACTTTTGACTATTTTGAAGTCAAAATTTTGACTTTAGTCAAATTTTAATTAATTACAATCTTAATTCAAAATTAATTTAGGAATTTTCCACTTAGTGAAGTCAACTTTTGATCTTTGTCCTTCAAAACTTTGTGAAGCCAACATTTGACTTTGATCAACGATCAATCCTTCATAGGTTGTGTTCGTATTTACAATTGGGTCAAAATTACTGTTTTACTCCTGTAATACATCTTGCTCCTTAAGTCTCTATTGATTCACTAATGAATAATTGGTTTGTAGTCATACCAATAAACTGTGTCCCTCTCAGTCATAGAGAAGGTGGGGCCCTTTATTCAAGATTAGGAGTAAGTACTTAAGGGAACAACCTATCTTCTAACCCTGAAATCGGGTATGGGTGAATTTCATCTTGTAGGGCTAAGAATGGGAGGCTTATTGAGTGGTGATGTTTAGTCACTTTTACTCATGCAGATTAAAGGATAATCTCGAATAAACAAGAGTTCATAGTTAGCTCAGGATTAAGATCGAGTTACCTTAGGTCATCGAAATGAAATAGTTAGTTTTAATAGTAAACAACGTTATAAAGACAAGTGACTATTTCATTGTCCGGTCTTATGCAAATATCTTTTGCATATGATGCCCCCACTCGCATGTCTCTACATGAGTGATTTTAGGATCATATCGTTTGTATCATATACAAAGTGGGCTGCATCTATAATGTCCCCTAGGATAAGGTATCCAACCTTATATGTATACTTATAGACCGTTTTTGGCTATATACTTGAACTTGATCCACTTACACGTCTATACATAAAGTTCAAGTATTCATGCAGGGGTTCGTTAGTTTATTGGATTTAGGCTTTTAACAAGTGCAATTCACACATTCAATAACAACTTTATTGAATAAATCTCAATAGCATATTTATTGCAAATAAAATATGTTTTAGGACATACAACCTAACAGAAACATCATCTAATTTGAAGTTTCGATCAAATCTTAAAGATTCCAACTTTAAATTTAATCAACACAATTAAATTTATTTGTTTATATTTGAATATTCAAATGTTCATTTTTTAGTATGAATATCCAACACTGTCAATATACAATCTAGTTTAAAAAAATAAAGTCGTAAGGTTCTTCAGTGATTCCAAATATTCTCATTTCTTCTTGTTATAACATATATGACCTTGAATGAATGAGGTAATTTTAGAGATTGGAAAATGGAAGCAAGGGGCAACAGAGGGCATCGAAAAAGAGAGACAAAAATAGGAGATAAAAATAGAAATGTTAGGTTATATATTGTATGAGAGGAGAGAGCAAATGAAAGAGGCAAGTGATGGAAAATTCAACATATTAAAGTATGAATATTTTTTAATTATTTTCTTTTTAACGAGGTACTTATGATTTTCACTCATATGGAAATATTAATGTTATTTTTTAACATTTTTTTTTAAAAAATAAATATATTAATGAAAATTTTGAAAGTTTGTGAGATTTTTATTTGTATATATATATGTATTTTTATAATTTAGCTTAATCTCAGCGATATGTACACATATACACTATTTCAATTTTTTTTTACTAATTTATATTAATCATTTTATTATTATTTACTATAATGTATACTATTTCTTTCTCAAATTAAAATAGTTTACATCTTAAATACATATTATTATAATACAAATTAAAATAATCTATATCCCAAATATGATATATTATAATTCAATTATAATAACTAACTATTTGTCCCAAACACCGCCTAATGATTTGCTATGGAAAATAATAGTTATACTTTACATAATTATCGAAAGATTTTAAATAAAAATTCCAACATAATCGAGTATTTTCTTTTCAATTTTCCATATTGTTTTACTGTCCAACGATGGGCTTAGAAACGGGCCTGGGCTTGTATTGATTTGGCCCACAAGTACATTACAACGCAAAATCATTCCGTGCTAAAATTTCCCTCGTCTTCTTCCTCCAGCCCCCTCCCGTTAAACCCTAAACCCCTCAGCTTCTTCCCTCTAACTATTGTTTCTCGCTGGAACAATGACTTCGTCGGTTCTTCTAGACCGTCATCGGACCTTTTCCAGCCTTCTATGTAAGCTCATATTCTCTCGGTCTATGGGCGGTGGTCCACGGACCTTCCCCGGAGGCCTCAACAAGTGGCAATGGAAGCGAATGCATGAGAAAAGAGCCAAAGAGAAGGAGAAAAGACTTCTCGAACAGGAGAAGCAGCTCTACCAGGCTCGAGTTCGTTCCGAAATACGCTCCAAGATTGCTGGTGTTCATGAAACTTCGAAGAATTCGGACCCTTCTACCCATTACTCCCCAATGACCCCCAGCGAGCATATTAAAGCCCTAGCTAACAGGTTCATGAAAGAGGGAGCGATTGATTTTTGGAATGAAGATGATGGTCCATTGAAGACACCGCTACCGAGATCGGAATTTCATGGAGGATCGAGACGGATTGCATCGAGTGTTCGGAGTGGATCGATTAGATCGCCTATCGACGTCAAGAAATTGTTACCGGAGAAACATGATGCATCCGTAGGGCCTCAGTTTACGTATGGCGATAATTTGAAGGGTAGGAGCTATTCAGTGCAGAGTCGAAGGAGCTTTCGAAGGAATGAGAGTTCATCGAGTGATGAGGACACGGATTATAACTCAGGTGTCGATTCAATAAAACCTTTTGCGAATAAGTTAGCACGTAGCCCTGATAAAAATGTGAAATCAAGAAATCTTAACAGTATTAGCGATGACAGGAAGGCTGTAGCACAGAGGAAGATGAAATTTTGGAGAAATGGGAGTTCGAGCAGCGAGGACGACTCCGAAGAAGAATTGAGTAATGTGGATAAGGATTTGAGACGTTGGAAAGATTTGAGAACTGGGAGTAGTGCTTCCTTGGGGAAATGTGATATGAAAATGAAGAGGAGGGTACCTCTAAAATCATATAATGAAGAAAGTGATTTTGCTGAGCAAGTTGACTTGCTTAGATATGAACTCGGCAAAAAGGCTGCAGCTGAAGACGAAGGTGAGAAGAGGGAGGAGATAATTTTCACTGAGAAAAGGTTCTGATGTCCGTTTCCCTCATTCTTGGGAATCACACACACACACACACATATATATATAATTGTTGAATAAATGCATTCAGGTGATTCTGTATCTTGTTTTCACCAGATTTGACGAGTGTGGCATATCTCCACTGACAGTCAAAGCACTTTCTTCTGCTGGATATGTTCGAATGACTCGAGTACAGGAGGCTACTCTATCTCTTTGCCTTGAAGGTAAGAGATCCATATACACATCGAGGTTTGGCATAAACTCTGGCATTTTTTTTTCATCCCTCTGTTTCATCCGAATTCTTTTTTCATTGTGGAAGTACCGCGGTCGTATTTCTGCTTGCTTGTTTTGTTGGATGTGGATAGGGACTAGTGTTATTATTTGATACCCTAAGGAAAATATAATTCTATCCATTGGTATTCTTGAAAGCCCACTACTTCTCATTTCGAAATCTTTTCGAGAGAAAGAATAATGAAGAAAATTGTCATTCCTCTCCAAACTATTGTTGCATTGTCAATTTAGAACTTAAACTGCAATAGATCTGACCAAAGCAGAGTACAACTTGAACACCTCTCAAAGCTTTTTAATCTTTTATATGTAATGGTAAGTTTCTGACTAGTATGCGTGCACCTTGATTAACTCTTGAGACAACCACTAGACCCTTCAACATTCATTGTATAGTAAATTCTTAGAATTTTAAATTTTATGTAGGTGATCATGATTTGAACCGATTCCTTCCAAGTTCTATAACTTTTCACTTCCAATGACTATGAGGCTGACCGGGGGTGGATCTAAAGCTTCCTAATCGTTGTTTAAAATAAAAGAAAATCGTGGTTTTGATGATTGCAGGGAAGGATACCTTGGTCAAGTCAAAAACTGGTAGTGGAAAGAGCGTTGCTTTTCTGGTACATTTCTAATTCTTCTTAAAACTTGATGTTTAGTGTATTAGGTTTTTTGTTTCAACGTTTTATTAAAACATAAACAGCTTCCTGCCATTGAAGCAGTTTTGAAGGCTGCATGTAGCAGCAATAATCAAAGGGTGCCTCCAATTTCTGTTCTGATTCTCTGCCCCACCAGGGAACTTGCTAGTCAAATTGCTGCAGAAGCAAATGTTCTGCTGAAGTACCATGATGGCATAGGAGTGCAAACGCTAGTTGGAGGCACTCGATTTAAAGATGATCAGAAACGACTAGAATCATTTCCCAGCCAGGTTCTCCTTCCATGCTATACCTGTTTAAAGATGTTCAGTTTTGTAGTTTTCTTTTTCTTGAATAATGGCTATCAGGAAAGAGAGGTGAAGGAAAAAAGACGCTTTTTCTTTCTTGTCTTTGACAAACATTTATATAATTGTAAATTTGTAATATATTGTTTATTCACTTCATTTCATGCTCCTTTACAGATTGTAGTTGCTACTCCTGGCAGATTGCTGGACCATGTTGAGGATAGGTCTGGCTTGTCTGTGCGACTGATGGGGTTAACAATGCTTATACTTGATGAAGCTGACCTCTTATTGGACTTGGGATTTCGCAAGGACATTGAGAAAATTGTTGACTGTTTGCCCCGCCGAAGGCAGTCCATGTTGTTCTCTGCAACTATTCCAAGGGAGGTAAGATCATTTTCTCTTCTTCATTCGAGTTTGGGAAGAAGGCGTCTTTAATTTAAAACTCTTCATAAATCTTGGTTGTGATTATGGACTTGCAGGTTCGTCGAATATCTCAGCTAGTTTTGAAAAGAGAACATGTTTTTGTTGATACTGTGGGCCTTGGTTGTGTGGAAACTCCTACTCAGGTAAACAAGATAACATCACTTGAAACTTTTTCCTTTCTTCAAGCGTTTTTTCCCTTTTCTTTTTGGAAAGTAAGAAACATCAAGTTTGTTTCTGCAATGAGAATGGTGAAAAAAAGACTAAAAGTTTCCATTTTCCCATATGTAGGTCAGGCAGTCATGTCTTGTAGCACCACATGAATCTCATTTTCAAATTGTATGCCATCTCTTGAAGGAACATATCTCGTGCACTCCTGATTACAAGGTTGACTGAATAGTTTCTCTTTCCTTTCCTCTTCTCTTTCGTCTTATGCAATGTTTTCTTCAAACTGCTTGTAGAGGGTAGACTGACCTCATACTTTCACTCAGGTTATAGTTTTCTGTACAACAGGGATGATAACATCACTTTTCCATGTGCTTTTACGGGAAATGAAAATGAATGTCAGAGAGATGCACTCCAGGAAGCCACAACTTTATCGTACACGTATCTCAGATGAATTCAAACAGTCAAGACGGCTCATTCTTGTTACATCAGATGTTTCAGCTCGTGGTATGAATTACCCTGATGTTACCTTGGTCATACAGGTACGATGAAGGATTAATGATAAATTATTTTGGTTTCCTTGCTTGAATGGATGACTTTTGCTTACTTTTGGCATTAATCAAGTGTCACTTTTACTTTGAAAATTCCTGACAATCATATGGCATATGATGGCTTGGGTCAAAATTTGAACTAATTTTTTTCCCTGTATTAATTGTTTACTTTTAGGGTTTATTCCGTCATTATTACAAAAAAGAGCTATTATTAATACCTTAGTGAAGTGAAGCTTATTTTCGTAGTTATTTCCAGCAAATGCTTATCATTTATGTAATTATTATGGAAATATACAGGTGGGCGTACCATCTGACAGGGAGCAATATATACATCGTCTTGGAAGAACAGGACGTGAAGGCAAAGAAGGTCAAGGTGTCTTGTTGGTTGCACCATGGGAGGGATATTTCCTCGATGAGTTAAAAGATCTGCCTCTTGAAAGACGCCCTCTGCCCCAGTTGGATTCAGGCTTAAAGCTAAAGGTTTTTTTATTAAGCAATCGATGTCTTTTGTTGTTAGCTTTGGTGGATATTAAAACACAAGTGAAATGAATATTCATTGTCTTTAAAAGACAAGAAGAGGACATTCAAGTTTTCGAAACCGATAAGGAAATATAAAAAGAAGCCTTCTTTGCACAGTGTTGGAACTAGACTAGTTGGGTAATGGCAATGGGTATCACTTTTAGGGATAATAATCAAGTGTGTAGCAATATTTTAAAGAATTTGCAAATATAGCAAATTCTATTGGTGATATACTCTATTGCTAATAGATGTCTACTAGTGATATGATCTATCATTGATAAACTTAGGGTGTCGGATCCGAATTTTGCTATATTTGCAAATTCTTTTGCATGGTGCTATATCTACAAATGCTTTGAACTTTATTGCTATATTTTCAATTGTTCCTTAATCAATTGAGTTTGCTATAAAAACAAACTCATTCGCATTTGTGGTCCAATATATGATATGAATGTTTATTCTTGCAGGTAGAGGAATCAATGGCAAAGATTGATACCTCCATCAAAGAAGGTGCATATCATGCATGGCTAGGTTATTACAACTCAATCAGGGAAATTGGCAGAGATAAAACTACTCTGGTTGAGCTTGGCAAACAATTTTCGGAGTCAATTGGTCTCCAAAAGCCACCAGCACTTTTCAGGAAGACAGCTCTAAAGATGGGTTTGAAAGATATACCCGGCATAAGAATTCGAAAGTAGTTTTCACCTGGTATGAACAACGATATCTTGTTCATATGTTACATACAATTAGGAGAGCGGCTGAGAACTTTTTGGACACCCATCTTCCATACATGACTACAAAATCAAAATCATCATGAATAAAAAAGGCTCGCCCGTAAATCTGCAGGTTTGTTTATCTTAATTATCGACATGGTTCAAGTATTTGTTGCCATTTAATTATTATTAAAAAAAAAAAAGCTGCCGAGAAGTGAGAACTGATGAGTAGTTTCTGTTATTGTGTTCCTTTCTAAAGCTTAAGTTGGAGCTCTAATGTAAATCATTATAATTGAATCCCATTTCTGCGTTTTGTATATTACTCTTATTGTCTTATTGCGTATTTCAAACCTTTTTGTATTACTTACTGAAAAGTGAAAGAAATGGGCTGCTTTTAGAAGTTGTAGATTTCAACTTCATTGTTTTTTCACAAGAAGATCAATTTGACTCTCATTGCTTAGGTGCATCTTGCGTTTCATCCAATTGTTTTTAGTCCACTCTAACCACAACATAAGAGAAAAAGAAAATTGTCACGTGGGTTGTACAGATGAGTTGGGCGGCAGGCTAGGATGCATGTAAGTTTTTTTTTTTTTTTTTTTTGGGTAATTGAGATTGAAATATCATATAAGAAGAATAGGGGTTAATTAGATAATTAGGTAATATCCTAGATTAATTCTCTGTTTACTCCACTTGTAGTAAAAGTCTATAAATAGGAATTTTCTCCTCTTGTATAAAACAGGTTATTCATTCTAATAAAAGATCAACAATCTTGATTCTTGGAGAGAGTTCTCCTTTTATCTCTTTTAGGCTACATCAAAATGCTTTTCTAGTTCTCCATAATGATTTTAAGTCTAATTTATTTCAAAATGAAAATAAATTCATTTTCTAGATGGGAAGAAAAATCATTCTTTGTTCACTCTTGGTGGATGAATTATTGGCCATGTTAGACCAATTATTTGAAATTAACAAGGTCTGATACATGTTGTCTTTTCTTTTCTTTAGTAAACAAAGAAACATAAACAAACCAAACTTATAAGTTAAAAGGAAAAAAAAAATTCTAGCCAAATGTGTATGGGTGTGGCTAGTGAAAGCGTGTGCCACTAAATTGCCTTTTGGTTGGTACAGGGAACACCTTCAATAATTCTACAGCTCAATATATATGTTGCTGTTTAAATCTCGTTCGTGTTGGATTTCACTACAAATTTTCGGTGGTCTTGAACTCTAGCCTTCTTCTCTCTCATCTGGTTTCAAGATACTTCAAGTTGATTTGTATAAGAGATTCTCATACCGTTAGGTCTCTTAATTGGATATGACTATTTATAAGCCTAAAGTCTTTTATTTATAGCAGTTTAGTCATTTCTTGATTAGTAGACTCGGTTGGTTGGTTCATATTTTAAGGTGTTGACATTTTTTTTCTTTTTTGGGATGCGTGCTCTCCTATGTCTTCTTTTTGGTATTCTATGAGCTTGGGTTCACTCGTGGATTTTTTGTCTTATCTTGAGCAATTCTCAACCATATGTATTATAGATAACAATAAAAGAAAACTCAGCTATGTTATAAATTTTGTAACACCTCTTTAGTTCTTAAGGGATTCTAATTATTTAAAGCATACTTAAAAAAATTTCTTTGTATATCTAGCCGTGTAAGGCTCCAATTAATAACAAATCCCTTACTTCATTTTGCCATTTAATTCTACCAATATAATTGAGGTGCCAAGTGTCATTTTAGGAAAAAAATTTAATATGGGTTCTGTGTTTACTCTCTTGATTTCCTATTCAAATCGCTCATTTTGCTTTCATTTTCAATTTAAAGATCAATGTGTTTCGTTGTAATTAAGATGTTGAAGACCACAACTTTTGGATTTTTGTAAGCCTCAATTATTGGAACAAATAAACACCACTTAATTTACATATATAATCCCTATCCTATACTATGAATATGACAAAAGGGTAAATGCGACATTTTAAACTTCTTACTTCCAAAAAATTTAACTTATCCAATATGCTTGTGTGTTTAATGCAATGTTATTTTGTTATTGCTCTCTAATAGGATTTATACATATAATTCTTGGGTGGTAATTTGGGTTTAGGTTGTTTTATAGTATCTTTTGGAGAAGTTTATTTTTGGATACATATAAAAACAAAGGATAAAGTAATATTTTTTAACGTTAGAGGGTGAATTTGGAATGACCTTTGAAAGGGTGAACTATATTTTAACTTATTAAAATGTTTTTTCAAAATCTTTTGAACCTTTAGTTTGATTGTTAAAAGTCATTTAGAAACTTTAGAAAACTAAAAGAACACTTTAAATGCTTTATGGAAGAGCATTTAATTAGGGTTTCTCTCCAAACTTCTAAGAAGTCCTCAATACCATGGGGTAGATTTGAATCTGTGATCTTTTGATCAATTATACATATTTTATGTTAGTCATGTTATGTTCATATCAGACATAAACTTTTTAATTGTTCTCAAACTCACTCTCGAGCCTTAATATTCAAAGATTTGAATAAAAACATGTTTTGAAAGAAGATAAATTTTCCACTAAAAAAACTTAAAAGTACTTTTATGAAAAAACCATCAATTAGTTTTTTTCAAAAAAAAGAAAGAACTTTATTGAAAAAATCCTTCTACACAAATCATCCATTTTTCTAAGCAAATCACAAACTCGCTTTAGAAAATTGTATATGATGAAAAAAAAAATTGGTTAAAATATAATTTTAATATTCTATTTTAATTTGTATACTTTCCAATATAAATATATATATATATATATATATATATTAAAAATAGTTCCTATTATAAGTTTATTATTGATTTTTTCCAAATAAATAAAAAAGACGAACATTTTCTCTATAAATTTTGAAAAAATTCACACAATATCCTTTTTTTCTATAATTTTTTTGTTATTATTTAATTGACTTCGATAACAAATTTATTTCGAATGGGTAAACTTTATATTATTTTAAATATAAAAACTCTAAATTCAAATATTTAAAATTACAATGACTAAAATAATAATATATTTGACGATGTTATCAAATTAGTTGTGAAAGATGTTGCGTGTGGTGTTTGCTTGGAAGGATTTGTCTTATAACTTTGTTGTTATTTGATATTATATTGTGTTTATTTTTTCTTAAAAAAAGAAAAAGAAAAAGAAAAAGAAAACTAAGTAATTGTTTGAATAAAAAATTGTAATAGATTTTATTAAAATGTAGAAGAAACTTATCATAATCAAATCCCAGAAGGGGTCCCATTATTTTAAATGCATGATAATAATAATAAAGACAAGACCCCATTTCAAAACCCAACAAGGACTCTTGAAACCTCTTTTGTTTGGTTGTTGTGAAGGTAGCCCATTACCTTAATTTATAATCTTTTTTCTTTGGCTAAATTTCAAACAAAACTGCCCATTCTACATTAATCATTGGACTTAGACTCTCTATTTCTTATTTTTACTTTTCAATTTTCATATTGGAGTGCACTTTCAAGACATATTTGATGAAAATATACCTTGATATGTCAAAATATTAGTCTCTCTCTCTCTCTATATATATATATATATATGTAAATTGAAGGGTTGATATCGATATTATATATCCATTGATATCTTTAATACCTTTTAGAAAAAAATATCTTTTTAGTCCGAAAGTTTTTTGGAATAGGTACATTTGATGTCTTAAGTTTCAAATTAGTCATTTTAGTCTTTAAGTTTTCAATAATAGATTTAAAATGCTATCTTCGTTAACATAACTGTTTAAATTAACAGATCTATCTAAGTAGATTATTTAAATGCCGATGTGACTTGCTGACTAAGTTAATGATTTGGATTTAAATTTGTCTCGTGAAGTACCTCAACTTCACGTCATTTATGTATTTTGTCTCAACTTCACGAGAAATGAACATAATTTAATTTGTGAGCAAAAACAACTTAATCATTAATCTAAACAAATTGTCAAACTCTCAATTAGCATACAGGTTGTAAATAGCAATTAGTTTTGTGATTTGAATCCCCTACGTCCAATTATATTAAAAAGATGAATAAATTTAAACAATTTTTGTAAAAAAAATTACTTACAAAAAATATAAATCGGTAATTTATATTTTATCGATATATCTGTAAAATTGAAATCTCGATATTGACATCGACATCGATATTTTAGTATTTGCTTTTAATATAATTTCATAGTTAAAACCTACTTCTAATAGGTCTCTCTCTCTCTAAAAACCATCATATATATATTATGATAATTTATACATTACATTAAAGGGTTGTTTTCAAATATATGAAAATTAATATACTTATTTTTAAATGTAAGAAAATATCATTGTCTATTGCTAGATTAGAAATTTATCATTGATAAACTTATAACAATTTTGCTATATTTAAGAATATTTATAGTACTTTTTCATTTAAAATAATTACTCTAAATTAAAATTATACTCGATATTATAATAATGATTCATGCAAAAAGAAGGTTTGTAAAATATTAACCAATTTTTTTATTAAAAAAATTCTCAAATGATTCAATATTTAATGGTAGCTCTTAAACTTGAACAAAAACATCATAGGTTAAGTCATTTACATTTAAGTTAAACTTTATCCATTGAGTTTTTTTTTTTTTAAAAAAAAAAAACAAAACAAAAAAGATTGAAATGAAAATTACATATCATGGTTCATAAAAATTAACTTTGTATTTATATTATTTCATTCGAGTCATTTTATTGGTTAGAGATGAAAAATTACTAATTTTATTATAACATGTGAGATTATCTCTTGATATAAGTGATATAAATGGGGAGAAAAAAAAAACTACTTACAATAATTTCATTGCTTAACAGTAATTTTCGACAAAGATAAATATGAGTCACACATTAAATAAAGTCGTATAACTTTATGCCACAAAAGTCCATTTTGGAGCATAATTGAGATCAATGAAAAAGGCTTTTTTTAGTCACCTTGAACATTAAAAAAGAAAAATGACATGGAAAGTAAGCTTAAATAATACTAAAATATTGCTGAAATATTCTCATCTTCATGTTGGTAAATTAAGTAAAAGTTATTTATTCCAAGTTTACAGTCGATTAAATTTCGAAGGGATTAACCAACAAGAAGTTAGTTCAACTGGTATCAATATATACGAAAGACCAAGATGTTTGTAGTTTAAATTCCTTTTCACCCATTTTATACTAAAAAAACTTTAAAAAAATTATATGTCAATTCTTCTTCAGCTAACTTAAACTAAGAAAAATGTTTCTCAAAATGTCGACGGTCCCAATTAAATTTAAAAATATCTATTCTTGATTGTAAAAAATTATGTTGTAACCTTAACTTTAAATGTTAAAAATGGTTGCAGTTTTTACCCTTTAATGAGATCTTCTCCAAATATTGATAAAAGAAGTCATCTCTCATGCATTTACTGGTTTTTTTTTTAATTGTAAATTGCAAAAATCACCCTTAAAGTATGGTGATTATTGTAATTATACCTTTTAACTTTCAATTTCAAAAACTTAGCCCTCAAACTTTGTGCTAAAATTGGATCAAATTGGACCTTCAAATTTATATAATTGTATAAATTCTAACACTTGTATTGGTTTGAGAGTTTAATTTTATTATTTGTAGGTTCAATTTCTACCATTACTGTAAATCCATGGGTTCAATTTTAAAACTTATAGAAGTTTATGGATTTAATTTTTACAATTGAAAGTTTAAGGATGTAATTATAACTACTACTATACTTTAGGGATGATTTTCACAATTTGCCCTAAAAAATGTGTTTGATATTTAATAAAATTTTAGAGAAATATGACATGAAATAGTTAATTTATACTCTGATAAAACTTATTTTTGTGCAAAATTTTATTTTAAAATTTAGGATTGAAATCGATGAAACTCGACAGGTTTAGGTTAAAATTTGATTTTTTTTTCTTTTTAAAAAAATAAAAATCAAGATTATTATCAAATAACAAATAGAAAGATCACTTAATCTTTGATTAGTCCAAAATTTAAACTTTCATTTTATTTTTCTTTTCAAGAAAATAGAAGAAAAACATAAATTTTGTTTTTAGTTTTTTGTGGAGGAGCCACGTGGGACATGGGTGGCACTTTGCAAGTACCCAAATTTGATAACACGTGTCCATCTTTTTACCAACCAAACTAATATATACTTTTATTAAACTGAAAACAAATGTCAAAAAAATTCGGAAAATATGGCATCCAATTAAATTAGTCAACGGCCACCATATTTTCAGAAAAAGGGAAAAAAAAAAAAGTGAAATTATGAAAAGACCAGATTACCCTTCCACCTTTTCCGTTATATCACGTTTGGTCAATGGGAATATTTCTTCCCAGAAGGACGTTCCTAACGTGGTTTCTGACTATTATATATATTTTTTAATATTAAATTAATTTGAAAAAATATGTCTTCTACAATTTTGACATATTACACACAGTTTTAAGAAGTGGAAATTTTGGTTATTTAACTTGTTTTTTCAAAAGAAATTTCTTGTTGATTTTCAATGGAAAAAAGAAGTTGGAGAATGGAGATTTTTTTGGGCTAATTTATTCTTGAAAAAATCTCATGAACTATATGGTTTATTTAATAATATTGTAATATTACTTCTTACTTTCGATAAATGTTTCAAAACTACAATGAAATTAAAAACTCCTTAAAATTTTAGGAAAAAAGTTAGTTATAGAATATAAAAATTTAGACTCCATTTGGTAAACCTTTTTTAAAAAACAGATCTATTTTTCTTCCATTTCTTACCATGGTTTTCATCTTTTTTATGTACAATGGTTGTATTTTTAGTTAAATTCCAAAAAATAAAAACAAGTTTTTAAAAACTACTTTTTATAGTTTTCAAAATTTGGCTTGTTTTTTTAAACTATTAGTAAAAAGTAGATAACAAATGAAAAAATTTGGAAGTGAAAGTAGTGTCTATATACTTAATTTTCAAAACAAAAACAAAAAACCAAATGATTAAACCTGACCTATAAGTTTTGTTATAGATCAGTGTCTCATCGTATTAGATGTCCTAATTTTCGTTTAAAATTCTAAGAGATTTCTATTTTAAAAGTAGTTTTATGTTAGTCTTGAAAGATATGGATATTCATAAGTTGAGTTTGATCAAGTTTGAAATATATTTTAAAGTGAATTCAATTATTTGGGTTATGAATTTTTTAATTTCAACCCAAATAATTAAAAGTAAATAATGAATACAACTCAAACCGATCCAACTATTAAATATTTGGGTTGAGTTATTTCAGATTATTTTGGTCATTTATTCAAATTTTTATTTTAAGGAAAAAGGATAAATGGTAAAATATATTTTTATTATTTTTAAACTAATTTTAGATGAACCCAAAAACCAACCCAATTCAAAGTTTTGAGGTATTCGAACATAATTCAATTTAAATAGGTTTATAACTTTAACTCGAATCATACAAGTTAGATTGATTGAATCGGATTTTTTAAGTCATTGATTATTTTGAACCTTCCTAATAATAAAAAAAAAGAAAATAATAGAATTTTTAAACACTGTACCAAGTTCAATCCTAGGTAGATTTTTATTGTACAGATATTATTTTTATAAGTGAAACTTAACGTTGAATAAGTTGTTCGACGCGTCATTGAAAATATATTGATATTTCAAATGTTAATTTATTAATTTATATTTTAAAATGTAAATAGGTTTCAAGAGTACATATCATTTTTCAAAAGCTTGATAAAATATATTAATAAATGGATTTCTGTGGTCTGACCTAATCTATTTCCTCAAAATAATTGTTTATTGGTAAAGTCATTGCATTTTTGGAGGATCACGTGATTCTCACATGGAATATGAGTTAATAATGCACACTATTTTGATTGACAATTTTAATCAATACAAAGTCTTCAATTTTAAATAGTAAGATTTTATAAAGTTTCTATTTATGACATTTTTGTTTACTATAACAAAATTATCCAAGTGTGTATTTTTATATCTCTAGCTATATGTTATTTACATAATTTTCAAAAAAAAACATACTCAATTTACCGCAACTTTAATCCAAATATCAAATTGAGTTGTTTGAGTAAATATCACACCAATATCAATGTGATTATTAATATCTCTTACGTGTGATTATTTTATTATTTATTATTATTATTATTATTTTGCAAAGTGGCAAGATAATCTCACTTTTCAACTCCCCTAATTAAAACAATTGTTTTTGAAAATTTGAAGAGGTTGGTCACACAAGTCGTAGATGTCACACAAGACGTCTTAACGAATTCATAAACAAAAATGGAGTAACAAACAGTAAATCAATAATAAACATATAGGAATTGGTGACCCAGTTCAATGTTTGACCATCTACGTTTGAGGGGCAGTTTACCCTGGAAAGACAATTCACTGATATGTAAAAGTCAAACATTTATAACGTTGTGCTTATTTGTAATTCGTGACGATTACAGTGACACATGTAGAGTCTAACTTATTTAATCACTAGGCTTCTCTTAGATGTGAGACTTCTTCTTACTCGAACTTAGGTTCCCGCTAAGTATGTGAATATCAGTGATGTAACATTCAGGTTTCCCCTAAGTGTGTGAGGCTCCCTCTCACTATGAGAATATCTTTCTTCCTTCTCATGAACTCCCTTCACCTGAGAACTTAGGCTTCCTTAAGTCTTGGGAACACATTATTGATAAATGATACCTTAGGATCTCCCTATGTTTGAGAATCCCTTCTTTATCAACTTTTCCTTAGGCCCCCCTAAGATCAAATAGAGCTTCGCAAGATTGAAACGATGATTGTAAGAACAACATGAATAATATGCCACCAAACATTAAGATGAATTCTTTTTTTCTTCAAATACTGATCATATAGAAAGTAGTATGTTAAAACTTAATAAACAATCTCTTAAATAATACATGTGGCAACCCTTGCAAGGATACTTACTGGGCTTACATAGCACGGGAAAAGATGAAAAATATCTGCATGCAATATCTACAAATCACCAAAAAGAAAAGCTATCAAGAGAAAATAATCTGCAAAATAATTTAAATAAGGAAAGAAATATTCTGCAGTGTTAGCATCTCAAGAAACAATCTATGAAACCAAGTTCCTATGGAGACATGATAGGAGACAACCTAAAAAACTGCCCAACAAACAAATGCCAGAAATCTTAAACAAATATATATAACCAATAACATAGATCTAACATTTTTCAATGACCATTAAAAAAAAATAAACAAAGAAGCAAATTTGTTCAAAATTTACCATTTAAGACATTTACTATTTAGGTTAGGAGGTTGATTTTTTCACTCACATTTGTTTGACTTAAAAGAGAGAGAGAAATAAATAAAGATTAGTGAAATTTGAAGGATTAAAACTTTTTTTTTTTTCCTATCGAACAAAATACACTTTTAAATTTCCATTTAAAAAATGTCACATTATCTTGTTATTAGTCATAGTTAACAAATAGTCAAATGAGTTCATTTAGAAGTATTTTTTGAATCTCAAAACTAAAAATCCATTTTGAAATATTAGCAATCAAATATAGAGACCCAATCCAAATCGCTAAAATCAAAAATATATTTTTGAATTTTCTTTTATTTTCAGTTATTTATCCTTGACATGGGAAGCTATGTATTCCTTATAGTAGTAATCTCGAAGCCGATCAAAGAGATTTTAATGTCAATGCAAGGATAACTCTAAGAGAATTTCTATCTAACATTTATTATACTAATTAAAAACACAACAACCAATAAACAATGATTGTGCTAAGTAAATTCAATAAAACCAAAGGGCAATTTTGTCAAACTCCACTAAAACATATGAAACTGATTTTGGATTGGATCCACAATCAGCCCACAAGTTGCTGGCTTTCTTCCTTAATAAAAAGACACTTCCCATTTTCCCATTTTCCATTTTCTATTTTCCATTTTCCTTCACTTTCTTCCAATTATTCTTTCTCAAAAAACCTCTCCATCTCTCTCTCCTCCATTGAAACACCTTTTAAAAAAAATCTCTCTCAAATAAAATGGCTTCTCAAAACCCCATTCCCCCTTCTCTCTTCCTCTTCCTCTTCATAATTCTCCTCACTACCACCTCTCTCTCCGCCGCCCCACAACAACCGGAAAATGACTCTCTCCACCCCCACACCACCTCAACATTTTCATTCACACAGCCGCCCGCCGCCGTGGAAGACCAAAACTACGCCGTTTCGCTCCGCAAAGTCCCCGCCGGTCCCAACCCACTTCATAACTAATCAAATCCAGCCTCCGATCTCGAAAGAAAAAATTATCCAATGAAGTTGTCTCGTAACAATTCTTCCATATAGGTTCGTAACACAATTTTCGAATTCTCTTACCACATCTAGTGTAAAATCCTCAGTCACATTATTCTAGTTTTTGAATAATTTTTTTCCACCGATCTTTTTTTGCAGTCACCTATAGCGCCAATAGGGTTTTTTCTTTTTCTTTTTCTTTTTCTTTTTCTTTTTTTCCCTTTTTTCATTTTTCTTTATACAGAAATATTGTGTAGAGCAATAAATATGTATGTGATGAAGATATATAAAAAAAAAACGACAGTGTTTGTTTATTTATTTATTTTGTTCATTGAAATTTGATTGATTTTTGTGAAGAAATTATATTATATAGAAAATTATAAGATCGAGAATTCCGCCGTGGTTGTATGTGAAAATTGAATGTTCTTAAGACTACAAGGAGATGGTGGGTTCAAGTTCCACAGTTCTTTTGAAATTTTGAGTCAAAATATTAATAATAATTAACGTTGAATTAAAAATTCATTTATTTGTCTTCTAATGATTTTTTTTAAACAGACAAATAAATATTTAATGCGATTGCCATTTGGTGGTAATAACAGCATTAAATTAATTAATAGCCCTTTTTTTTTAGTTCACAATAAACTAATGGTCTTATGAACCCATGATGTCATTTTCGTAAAATATTTAATTATTGTTTGTAGGAAAATACGAAAATTACCGGAAATATAAATGCAAAATACATTAGTATAAAATCATCCTGTGTTTATAAATATAGGAATATTTTTAATTATTTTGTATACATACTATTTTAATTATATGGCTAAACTTATTTTAAGCTATTTTTGTCTTGTATTTTAATAGAAAATAATTTAGACTATGAAATTCCAAATTGGAGGGTTAAATTTGATATATGTTTGATTTTGGAACGCATGTTCATTGAAATAAATTTTTGTATAAAATAATGGAAAGATCAAAGAAAAATATTTGAAAATTTTGAGTCAATAACAAGACTTTTGTACATATATCTTTGGTTTAAAATGACGTATTTTGTCAAATTTATTTTAATTGGTTGAAAGGATGATGTTTTCCAATTCTTAAAAAAACAATCTGGTTGACAAAGTGCTTGAATATCAAAGAATAAATCAATTAAGGTCGATTACAAATTTAGTCTATAAAATTTTAGGTAATTGCTTTAAAGATAAAATTACTAAAAATACTTTTAAATATAACAAAATGTGATTGATAGACAATGACATTCTGCTATATTTGTAAATAAGTTGTGACTTATTTTCTTATATTTGAAAATATCCCTAAAATTTTAAGTTCGTGTTAATTATTTAGTCTATAAAATGTCTAATAAATCTCTAAATTTTCATTTATATGTAAAATAGAGTGTTTGAATTTTTAAAATGGCTAATATATGTCGCTCAATTTAAATTTTTATTTGCATTTAATAGTTCTTTTACCCATTCGAAAAAGAAAATTAAAATTAATCAATCCGATAGACACATATATAATTGAGCTATGTCTAATACAATCCTAAACTTTCGATTTTGTATCTAGTACGACAATAAGTTTTAAAAACTTAAATAATTCGAGGAATACAAAATTGAAAATAAAAAATTACACACTTATTAAACACGCAAAATTATTGAAATACTAAAAAACCTATATTAGACATTTTAAAGTTTTGTGACTTTATTGAATTCAAAATTGAAAGTTAGTAAACCTATGATCTCTTACACAATTGATCAGAGATCAAACCATTGATCTTTAGAATAAGCCATTGTTATATTTTAAATTGGTCGCGATTTTTTAAGACATTATAAGGCTTATGTATTCAATCAATTGAGAACCATATTATATAAGGCTATTTTCACACATTTCTTGCAAACTTGAACGCAAATGTTAATGTGAACATATAATACAATTAATTATGAAAGAGGAGCAATGGAATTTAAGGCAACCACCGACTTGCCTTTATTTAATAGTGGAAATGAAGAAAAGTTTAGTTATGTTCCCTTTGGGAATAGAAGGTCAAACCACAAAACAAAGCCAACCTTTTCTTGACCTTATTATAAATTTTATATTACCATGTGGCCCTAAATCTGCATCCCATAATTTCTCTCTGTGACAAAAATGCAATACTAATAATAATAAAAAATAAAAAAAAGAAGTAAGAAAGATCTCTGGTCACATGTGCAAACTATGATTGAACAATTAATTATCATAGGTTGACTTAGTGGTAAACCGGAGACATGACCTTAATAAAAAGTTAAGAGGTCATCCGTTGAATCCATGGTAGCCATTTAGTTAGAATTTAATATCATCCGGGTTTCTTTGACATCTAAATGTTGTAGGGTCAGGTGGATTGTCCCGTGAGATTAGTCGAGGTGCGTGTAAAGTTGGTTTAGACATCCACAAATATAAAAACACAATGATTGAACAATTGAGTAGAATCAATAAAGATGGATGCCGCTCGTAAGTATTTTTTTTTAATAAAAGTTATCATGGAAATGAACTTTAATAATTTTTAGGATGTAGTTAGTAGATTGTTTGGTGATAAGTTGATAAGACAATCCTTTCTAGTTGGTGAAGGATGAAATCATATTCTTGATTTCTCATTGGAGTCTCATTTCTTTGATCTCCAGTTTCTTTAATATGTGGGTGGAGATTTTTAGTTCCCATTAATAGATATTATAACAAAATTTTATTATAATAAGAGTTTCAATGATTGAACAACAATAACCCATGAAAGTAATTTTTGTTTGTCCTTACAAAAATTGAATTTAGCCATGGTAAAATATATCAAAGGGCTACATATTAAAGAAGAAATGTAACTTTATGCTAAGTTAAATATATATAGGGTCATCTGATTTAGAGCACATATTTTGATAAATTAAAGATAAAGATGTATTAAATTGCTTTTTTCTCTATTAGTGTGTTCTTTCTATTACAAAATATCCAATCATTTTAATTCAGAGTAAATTTTCATCAATTAGTGTTGAATGAGACCACATGAGTCTAATAAATTGGTAGGCTCAATTAATTTAATTTATGAATAAAGCATTTATTATTGCTTTATTATAAAAAAAATATATAACTTAAAAAACTCTATTTTAATTATTTTATAATCACTCAAGTTGAATAATCTAAATACCATAACTTACTCCAATTTATATAGTAAAAAAAATCCAAATTTAGAAGATATTTCCACAATCTCTCCTCTCCCTTTGTTACTATTATTAGGGTAATTGCAGTGATATGGTCTAATAGACTCCTACCAATAATATGATCTATCACGAATAAACTATTTAAATTTGGCTATATTTGCAATTTTTTTTATATTAGGTTATATCTGCTAATATTTTTGGTTTAATATCTATATTTGCAACGGTCCCTTATTATTATTGTGTAGGAATACTCTTCCTTATTTAATGGATATAGTATTTTTAAGTAATAAATAAGTCACCTTCATCATTGGTCGACCAAGTCTAAAAACGTAGGTCCAAAACGTATGCCCAATCTCATCCCAACCCAAATCTAATGCTTTTCAAAGTATTGTTTGGGTCTTGGCAACGAAATAAAATTATTGATATTATAAAGTTTTAATTAATTTTATATTTTTAATTAAATTGTCATTAATTTTTAACATTTTCATAATTTTTATTACCTAATAGTTGTGTTATCTACACTACTAAAATATGTTTTATGAAATAATAAAAAAAATCATTTTAAATATATTAAATATAGTGTATAAAAATTATATATGTACATATATTTAGGTTGATCCAATGATAAGTCTAACGGGTTAGCCTGATTAACTAGTCTAAATAATTCCGATATAGGTTGTCCAGCTATCCAAAAAGGTGATCTATGTCTGATATTCCAATCTAACAAATGAATGTCTATTGGATTGGTCCAAACCAATCAAACTTTGACTTTGAATTGAGCCAAGGCTAGGCTTGGACCGATGGTTGAGCCACAACCCCGTTAGGATGAGATGTGATGAGGATGATTATAGGACAATTAATGTATTTTATTTTAGTATTTGTTTTGTTGTTAATTTAGTTTAATTACTCTTTTAGAATTAATTAGTTAATTAGCCATATAAGGTTTGTAATAGAAAGTTTTTGAATATTCTTTTGAATATAGAATTTGTGTTCTCATAGAGAGTGCTTCCTTATTTTTCAGGGATGAATTTTCCGATTTTCTTGTTTGGACATGAATTTGGTCTAATTATCTTTTTCAAGACATCAAAATATAAGTTCAACCAGTACAAAATAAAAAGATTATTAAAAATGACCTTTCAATGAGTGAGTGATTGAGAATCATGGATATTTTAATAATGCCTAACCTTTTTTATGAAAAGTTTTGGGACATTAAGTCTAAACATGATCTGACCCATCTTAGAAATGAGGGCTTTTGATTTTTTTTTTCTTTTAAATATAATATAACACTTTTCAAACTTTATTAGTAAAATACATTAGGAATTAAATATATATACACACATATATATATACTTTTCTTATTTTTTAAATATTGCCTAAGAAATATGTAGATATATTAATTGATAGATAAGATGTAAATTATCATCTCAAAAGTTAATGGTTAAATCTCTTATTCTAATTGCTGATATCAAAAGAGAGAGAATTTCAACTCAATATACCTTGGTAATTGATGCAAGTTACACTTTCGTTAATAATGTGATAAGTATGGACCCATTTGATAATCACGCTTGATTTTTAGTTTTTTATTTTTGAAAATCATGTTGGGTTTTTTTGCAATTTCTTATTCACATTTTCATTTTTGGATATATTTTTTTAAACTTTAAAAAATACACTTGAATTTTGAGAGCACACTCATCATTTCTTATTCTTAAACTGCTAGTCGTTGAATAATAATGAATTTCATTTTCATAAGTTTGACTGGTTTCTCATTTTTCCGTCTATTTACATTTTTCTCTAAATTTTTCAGAAACAATTAAGTAATAATTTTTTTATTGCTACACTACCTTTAGTAGGCGCTTGAGAGAATATTAACTTTCTTTTAAGTGATCTTGAATTGATTTTAAATAAAATCAAGTAGAAATTAATGTTATAATTAACTTGAGATGGTCTACATTTTAGTGTTTACATGGATGATTTTAATTGATAACTCTAAAAGTTTTAGAATATAAGTTAATTTTTTTTAATAAATTGTAAAAACCATCCTTAAATATATGTAAAATGTGATAATGACTACATTTTTAAACTTTTCATCGTAAAAATTAAGTCCAACCCTTTAAAATGAATTGAATCCATTTCACTCGAATTGACTTTTATCGGCTTGAATTCATGTCAAGCTTATATAAAATCAAATAATAAGAATAAAAAAGGATAAAAGGGAATATGACAAACTTGTGGATGACCATAAGTCAACATTTGACAGCAACTTCAAAATAGAAAAAATATGGATTCGATTGAACTGCCTCATTTTTGTTTGGTTGACAATTCATATTATGTTTTGTATTTTTAGATTTATCAATAAATATATGTATTCGATTGATAATGTAGATTCAATTTTTAAAAATTGTTTTCAAGTCATGTGATCTAAATAATTCAAATTTTGAAAACAATAATTTTTTTCTTCTTTTAATGTATCGAAATTTTAAATTTTCACTTTAAAAATATGTAATTACATTAAATGTAGATAAATATTAAGAAATACAACATGTCGTTTTATAAATTCATTTTTGTTTAAATTAAAATACATGTATTATGTAATGTATTATATATATCATATAATATTACAAAATAGAAATTATATATATATATATATATTTTAAATAAAACATATTCATAAATTAATAATAGTTAAAATGAGCTTAACTTAACTAACATCAAATATATAATATCAACCTCAAGATTAGAGGTTCGGTTTTTCCATTCTATATATTATAGAAAAAGAAGTTTATAATCGACCAACTATATAATTAGTGAGTATGTTTATAAATATAGCATCACACAAGTATAAATTATTGTTTAAATTATAATTTAATTTTTGAATATAATATCAAATACATATCTTTGTTTGAGAAACTTTTCTGTTTCTCGTAAAAAGATCCCACCATCATAACATACAAATTAAAATAAAAAGTAGTATAGAAAATTACCCTCACACATTTTAAATTAAGAGAGTAGAAATTTGAAACCAAAATCAAAGAGAAGGAGAGGTGGAAGGTAGTGAGAGAAATTAGAGAATGGAGAAATAAACGTGAGATAGATTTTGAGTAAAATGGATTTAATTTTTATATTTATCAGAGTTTGAGGATTTGATTTTTACATCTTTCATAATTTAAGAATTTAATTTTTATACTTAAAAATTTAAGAGGATGCAACATTTATACTTTTAAAAAATGAGAGTTTAATATATATAATTGAAAATTGAAAGGTGTAATTGTTATCATGATCATACTATAGGATAGTTTTCACAAAGTTTCTTTTTCTTTTCTTTTTCCTACCACTTATATTAGAGAAAAAAAATGCACAAATAATCATTTGAATAACTTTCCCCAAATTCATTTTTTTTTTTAAAAAGCATGAACACCATCCTTCTCTAAAATTTTATATATTTTTCTAATCTCTCCTACCAACCTCTATAAAAGATATAAGAAATAGTAATAAATATTTAATATTAATATCAAATCCTTCTATTTACAGATATAATCTGGAGACAAAAATGTTTTTCTCAAGGGTTTGAAGAATTTTTTTCTATATATGTATAGCGCACGCAGATATTAGATATATAAAGCAAAGTTTGGTAATTAGTGAGTAGTGTGGACAGTGAAGGCTGTGGAATCAAACGACATCCACAACAGACACGAATCAATCTAGTTTGACAATGGAGTCTTAACTCAATCCTCTTCATCTCTCTTTCTTACTTTGCTTCCATTTTTAACCCAACGGTACAACCAGCAGATCCAATCCACTCTGATTCAATGGTCAAAGCCCGAGCTTTTATACAATCCCAATGAACCCTCGAACCCAAAAAGCCGAGGCTCAAAAAAGCAGCTTCTGGTTGCGTCTTCAACAACCCCATCTTCGATTTCCAGCCCTAACCTTTTCCATCTCACCGAGTAATCCTTTTCCTAGCTGAAAATATGGATTTTGAATCACACCCACGTGTCCGAACCTCAATTTCTTCCTTTCCTTTCCCATTTCCCTTCTTTCTTTGACCTAATCAATTCCCTCTTTTGCTGTTGAGCTTCGTGTTTTAGCTTCACAAATCTTGGTTGCGGAATCTGGAGCTGATCTGTTGTTGATTCTTCTCTGAAGATGGTATCCAAGGGTTCGCCGGATTGGCTTCCCTCTGGCTGGACCGTGCAGTATAAAGTCCAGAAGACGGGCCGGAAAATTAGGGTAATTCTGTTCTTGCTGTTAGTTTATTCTTTTATAGATTTTCGGTGGGATTTTGTGGCTGCTTAGGTGTTTGATTATTGGTTTTTTGTTCTTTAACTGGAGTTTGCGAGTTTTAGGGTGGACGATGGTGTTATGTGCCCTATTTTGCTTGCTTTGTTGATTGAGTCTGTAAAGTTCCATATTATTGGATGTAGTGTTCTGAATGTTCAACCCTTTTTATTTGATGGGCATACTGTATAAATATCTCGTGTTTCCCAAGGGAACAAAGGGTATTTGACCAGTACTAGGATGTCTTCTGGAAAAGAAGAGTCTGGTTCGTTTTGTTTCTATGGTGTTTATGTCCTGGTTTTTCATATTGGTAGTTCTCTTGTAACCTACTCTCTCTCTCTTTTAAATTTTTATTTTGATGCTGCCCCAGAGGCCTTCCTTCATCTTCCACCTTCAACTGTGGTTCTTCCTAGTCAGGTTGAAGTTTTTTCCCCTTACCGAACCTCAAGGTTCTCTGCTGAATTAAAAACAAAGCTTTTGTTGTCCATGCACATCCCATCCTAAGTAATGGAAAGGAATCCAAAGTCTCCTATATAGGAAGAAACCTGACATGTCTGAAAGAATAGGGAGGCAAGGTGATAATTGTAATTCCATGAAGAGAAGATAAATCAGGGCAGAAAAAGTTCTGGAACTTTTACAAAAAAGATTGCAAAAGAGCTATAGTGCTAACAGGATAGTACGTCTATGATGGTTGGTTTAAAATTTGGCAAAGCCTATTGTATATTTTGCTATTGGATTCTTTGTTGAACCCTTGCCTACCAAATAAAACCCTGCAATCTAGTATATGATGTACAAGCATGGAAGAAACTAGAATTTTATGATGAAATATGAATAGAGGTTTGTGCGCACCCTGAGGCCATTTTTCCTCGAATATGGAACCTAGAATCTTAGATTCATGGATAGATAGAGTTTACCTCTTATGAAGATGGAGGGTGGAGAAAGACTAGGAAAATCAACATTATATAATATGTCAAAGGTGGAAATCTCATGCAACATGCCCAAAGTATGATGGAGGACACGTTGATTGGACCAAGAGAACACATTAGAAGATGGATGGAAAGTTTAGAATGATTGATCGCACAAAAGAACAAATTTGAACCATCATGAGTTGACCTAATGGTAAATAGGGGAGCATGACCTTGACAAAGGGCTAGGAGGTCATAGGTCCAATCCATGGTGGCCACCTACGTAGGATTTAACATCTTACGGGGTTCCTTGATACCCAAATGTTAGGGTCAGACATAGTTGTCTTGTGAGATTAGTTGAGGTGCGCATAAGCTGGCGGACACTTATGGATATCAAAAAAAAAAAAAAAGGAAAAAAAAAAGAATGATGTATCGAAAGGAAATTGCACTGAAGTCATTCATTCCTTATTGTTGGAACTGGAACATTTAACATGATTAACTTAGAAGTGGTGGCTAATGTAGTGGTTATTTGAATGCAAAAACAATGTTTAGAATACATGATGGATTCAGATGAGTGGAGGCCAAAAAATACTTCTAATCGATACTTGCAACCACTTCTAGAAAATACATTCCAACAGCCAAATTGTCCCATCTCCATAAATGGTGGTCTCTAAAATTGCAAACTTATGGTATCTCCTGTGCTTTCCTGATAGTTTGCAAGTTGGGCAGGTTCTTTTGGCCAAACTCTTAAGCTCCAATTGGAATTGGAAGTTTGTGGAGTTAGGATTAAAGCACCCCTAGTTTGATACATTTCATTGGTAGAGAGAAATATTGAACCAAATAGCCGTCTAGGGAGGGCTAGGGTAATCTTAGGTAAATCCTCAGGTTGATCCCAAAATTAGGCTTTTTTTATTTTTTTATTTTTTTTAATAAAATAATTTAATGTTTATAATTTATATTTTTTTTATACCTTCATTTCATTTTAAAACTGAGACAATTTTTTTTTTTTTTTTTTTTTTTTTTTTTCTTTTTTTTTTTTTAATTTTAATTTTTAGGAATTGAATGATGAAAGAAGGATTGGGTTAATCTTTAGGCAAGTCCCTTTTACCTTCATTTATGTGTTAATCCCTATAAGTAAGGAGTTCCCTCATGTTTTGGACACTTAACTATTGGTTGATTCTTGGAGTACTCTGATAGACCACCAATACTATTTCAGTATCAAAGAAGGAGGAGCAGGGGTAATAAGGGAAAGGTAGGAAAGGATGAATATGTTTCTGTTGAGAAGGAGGGGACCACTCCTGTGGGGGACCATCCTTAGTTAGTTAGAAGAATTAGAAGTGCATATAAAAAGGAGAGAGCTGTTAGGGAGTAAGGGGGGAATTTTGAGTAGTAAATGGTTGGGTAGGGATTGTCTCTCAGACCGTGAGAAAGAACAATATAATTTTCTTTTCCTTTGCGTCACTCTTTGTAATAGTTGTTCTTGAGTTCAATAAAATTCCATTTCCAGTTTGGTATTCTATCAAATTGGTATCAGAGCTCTCTTCTGGGAGGAATGGCTCGGAAAAGATTTGAAGAGAAGTTGGAATTGTTGGATCAAGAGATCTTTGGGTTACGAGTGGAGATGCAGAAGCTACCTATGATTGAAGAGAACTCGGCATCTCTGGCTAAGAGTATCGATCGTCTGGGAATACAAGCGGATAAACACTAGAAGATCGGCTGGGAAGATCGTATGTGGTTGAAATGGTGAAAGGCAAAGCAACGACTACTGAAGTAACTGAGGGGTCAAGGAATCAACAGGCAATCGAGGGTACGAATGGGAAAACTCCTATGGTGTTGAACAACAATGCAAAAACGGGAGGAGAAGAAGTGGTGATTGATCGAAACAAATTTAAGAAAGTGGAAATGCATGTATTCAACGGAAATGATCCAGATTCTTGGTTATTCAGAGCTGATAGGTATTTTCATATCCATAATTTGACCGGATCGGAGAAGATGATGGTTGTGGTGATCAGTTTCGATAGTGCAACACTAGATTGGTATCGATCCAAAGAAGAACGTGAACTGTTCAAAGACTGGAAGGATTTGAAGCAACGACTGTTAATTCGTCTCCGTTCATTGAGAGGAGGATCGATGTGTGGGAGATTCTTAGCGATTAAATAGGAGACGACTGTGGAGGCGTATCGAAACTTGTTAGACAAGTTGGTAGCTCCGTTACTGCATCTACCTAATGAAGTGTTGGAGGGGACGTTCATAAATGGACTTGCACCACGGGGCAAGGCAGAAGTTGAGTGTTGGGAACCTGTTGGGCTGGTGCAAATGATGAAATTGGCCCAACGTGTCGAGGATTGTGAGAACGCGAGAATGAAGGCGGGTCGGGTAAAATCTCACGAAGGTAAGATCCAAACCCTGAATAACCCTAAAAGTAATAATGATATTGTTAGTAAAGTAAATAACATCAGAAATACAAACGAAGGGGCGAAACCTAACGAATTGACTCCGATGAGGACAATTACTTTGCGAGGGGTAACAACGGGAGAATATCGGAAGGAAGGGGCGTCTAAACGGTTAACGGATGCTAAGTTTCAGGTTAAGAAGGAGAAAGGTTTTGTTTTAGGTGTGATGAACGTTATACAGTAGGTCATCGTTGCAAAGGGCGTGAAATACGAGAGTTGCGATTACTGGTGGTGTACGTGAATGGAGAGGAGATGGAATTGTGTGAGGAGGATGATTTGAAAGAAGAAATAATAGAGCTCAAAATGATGACAGTGGAGGAAAAAGTGTCAACGTTGGCAGAACTATCGTTAAATTCGATAGTAGGATTGACGAATCCGCGAATGATGAAACTCAAGGGAGAAATAAAGGGTGAACAGGTGATAGTGTTGATTGATTGCGGAGCAACACATAACTTCATATATGAAAAATTGGTAAAGCGATTACTATTGCTGATGACGGAATCTTCAAACTATGGCGTTGTTTTGGGTTTGGGTTTAGCAGTCCGGGGAAAGGGAACATGTATAGAAGTAGAGCTTTCGATTGGGGAATGGAGATCGAAGGATAGTTTCCTTCCGTTAGAATTGGGAGGAGTAGACGTCATCTTGGGAATGCAGTGGTTACATTCGTTGGGGAGAACAGAGGTGGATTGGTGTAACTTAACCATGACTTTTAACCATGGTACTCGAAAAGTAACGTTGCAGGGAGATCCTAGCTTGATGAAGTCTAGAGTGACCTTTAAAAGTATGATGAAATCATCGACTGAAGAGGATAAGGGGTTTTTAATCGAACGTAGAATGATGGAGGCAGGAGTTTCAATGGTGGAGTGGTATGGAATAGAAGAGGTGTACACTATTTCAGAATCAATACCTACGTTGCTGAATAAATTTGAGGATGTGTTTGACTGGCCGGGGGGATTACCTCCAAGAAAAAGCATTGAACACCACATTCATTTGAAGGAGGGAACTAATCCGATGAACGTGTGACCATATCGCTATGTGTATCAACAAAAAAATAGAGATGGAAAAACTTGTGGAGGAGATGTTAGACTCGGGGATCATAAGACCAAGTACGAGCCCATATTCAAAGCCCTGTTCTGCTGGTAAGAAAGAAAGATGGAGGCGGGAGGTTTTGTGTTGATTATAGGGCTCTCAATAACGTCACTATACTAGATAAATTTCCTATCCCAGTAGTAGAGGGGTTGTTTGATGAATTAAATGGGGCGGAGCTATTTTCAAAGTTGGATTTGAAGTCAGGGTATCATCAAATTAGAATGTACCCAGGGGATGTGGAAAAGACGATATTTAGAACCCACGAAGGACATTACGAGTTTTTGGTCGTAATGCCTTTTGGACGGTCAAATGCTCCTTCCACATTTCAAGCTTTGATGAATACTATATTCAAGCCTTAACTTCGACACTTTGTCTTAGTTTTTTTTTGATGATATATTGGTGTATAGCAAGAATTTGGAGGATCACCTGCATCATCTGGAAGTGGTGCCCGTAGTTCTGAGGGAGAATGAGTTGTATGCCAACTCTAAGAAGTGTCAGTTTGCGAGGGAACGCATAGAGTACTCGGGGCATATAATCTCAGGCAAAGGGGAAGTGGACCTAGAAAAGGTAAGGGCTATTCTTGAGTGGCCAACTCCACAGACCATCAAAGAGGTTCGTGGGTTTTTGGGGTTGACTGGGTATTATAGGGGTTTTGTTCAAAATTATGGAAGCGTTGTAGCTTCATTGACTCAGGTGTTAAAGGGAGGTGCTTTTCAGTGGAATGAGGAAGCTCAAAGAGCGTTTGAAAAGCTGAAACGAACCATGATGACCCTACAGTGCTAACACTAACCGATTTTACTTTGCCATTCGAGGTAGAAACTGATGCATCGGTCTATGGCAATTGGAGCGGTGCTAGTTCAGCAGAAACGTCCAATTGCTTTCTATAGTCATATTCTATGAGAGATCGTGCCAAGCCGGTTTATGAAAGGGAATTGTTGGCAGTGGTTATGGCCGTGCAAAGGTGGAGGCCATATTTGTTGGGAAGGAGGTTTGTAAGCAAGACTGATCAGCGGGCTTTAAAATTTCTGTTGGAACAGAGGACAATACAGCCTCAGCATCAGAAATGGGTTGCTAAATTGCTGGGTTATGATTTTGAAGTGGTATATCGGCCCGGGGTGGAAAATGGAGCAGCTAATGCCTTGTCGCGAGTCATGCCTATCGTGTATCTGACGTCCCTAACTGCACCTACATTGCTGGATATCAGTGTCATCCAAAGGGAGGTAGAACAAGATCCTAAACTGCAGGATATCATAACTAAGTTGCAGCAAGATGTTGAAGTATAAGGGAAGACTAGTATTATCTAAGTCATCTTCTTTGATTCCGACTATATTACATACATATCACGATTCAGTGTTTGTTTGGAGGCCATTCGGAATACTTAAGAACTTATAAGCGGCTAACAAGGGAGTTATACTGGGAGGGTATGAAAAGAGATGTGAAGAAGTACGTGGAGGAGTGTATGGCAAAGAAACAAGACACTATCATTGTCGGCTGCGGGTCTGTTGATGCCATTAACTATTTTGGATGTGGTATGGGCCGATATATCAATGGATTTCATTGAGGGGCTACCAAAGGCCAGGGGTTATGATGTAATTTAGTTGTGGTGGTCAGATTGAGTAAGTATGGACATTTTATGGCATTAAAACACCCCTTTAATGCTGAAGTGGTAGCTAACGTGTTTAGTAGGGAGGTGATTAAGCTACATGGATTTCCTAAAACAATTGTTTCGGATAGGGATAAGGTCTTCATGAGTCACTTTTGGCAAGAGCTTTTCCGTCTCTCAGGTACTAAGTTGCATCGAAGTATGACTCACCATCCCCAATCTGACGGGCAAACTGAAGTAGTTAATCGAAGTGTAGAGATCTACTTGAGATGCTTCTGTGGAGGGCAAACTGAAGTAGTTAATCAAAGTGTAGAGATCTACTTGCGATGCTTCCGTGGAGAACGACCAAAGGAGTGGATTAATTGGTTGCATTGGGCTGAGTATTGGTACAACACTACATTTAATTGGACACTACGTGAAACTATCCCCTAAATATTTTGGTCCATATAAGATTGTAGAAGGGATTGGATTGGTTGCATACAAGTTGGAACTTCCTCCAACAGCAGTTATACATCCTGTTTTCCATGTATCTCAGTTGAAAAAGGTGGTGGGACAGCAGTGCGAGGTCCAGACGGTACATCCATACGTAAGTGAATCCCATAAATGGCTGATTGAACCAGATGAAGTTTTGGGATATCGTTGAAATCCGGCAACTAGTGATTGGGAAATTTTGGTGAAATGTAAAGGATTACCAAATCATGAGGCAACTTGGGAGGTGGTGGAAGACTTTAAAAAGCAATTTCCAAGTTTTTACCTTGAGGACAAGGTAAATTTGGAGAGGGGAGGTAATGATAGACCACCAATACTATTTTAGCATCAAAGAAGGAGGAGCAGGGGTAATAAGGGAAAGGTAGGAAAGGATGAATATGTTTCTGTTGAGAAGGACCACTCCTGTGGGGGACCATCCTTAGTTAGTTAGAAGAATTAGAAGTGCATATAAAAATGGGGGAGCTGTTAGGGTGTAAGGGGGAATTTTGAGTAGTAAATGGTTGGGTAGGGCTTTTCTCTCAGACTGTGCGGAAGAGCAGTAGAATTTTCTTTTCCTTTGCGTCACTCTTTGTAATAGTTGTTCTTGAATTCAATAAAATTCCATTTCCAGTTTGGTATTCTATCATAACTCTCCTTAGTAATTCGTAGGCTACAGCACTATCTTTGTGTATATTGCTTGTGCCATCCCCACTTCCTAACATAATTTTGCTATGTCCGTTTCCCAAATTTGATAAATTTAAGTTGAAAAGAAGAAAGAAAAATCCCTCAAGTTCTTTGAAACAATGTCTTTTTTCTTCACTTGTTCAGTCCTGTAAGCACCGGTGGCATGATAGGTATGTACATTAAGGCATATGGAATGATTTTCTGGAAATAGAAATCGTGAGAATCTAAGCCTACTTATGCACCTTGACGAATATTTTGAAATAGCTGTTTGATTCTACATATTTGATATTGGTAACTCTCAGTACAGTTGATATTTTAACCATGTAACCCTACTAAAAAGAAGAAGAAAAGAACACTAGGCTACCTCCGTGTTTTGAACATATTTTCTTAAAGATATTCATGTTTACTGCTTGCCCCTTTGATCATTGGGCCAATCCATGTGGTTCACATGGAACAAATTATCGATTAGGGGTCAAAACCACTGTAGTGCAACAAATCTATTCACATTACAAAATTTTACTTCTTACATCTTTACACTTCATTTATTGCTTGCATTGGACCAATCCATGTGGTTCACATGGCGATTAGTTGGGGGAAAACTCTTTTTTTTTTTCTTTTTTTGGTGACAATTGTATTCACATTACAAAATCTTACTTCTTACAGTTTACTCTTCATTTGGGATTTTGTAGTTCTATACGAACTTGGAGACTGGAAAAAGCTTTTATTACAAGGATGATGTTATTGGCTATATTAAAAGCACTCAGTCTCAAAAGTCTCAACCGACTTTGAGGCGCATCAAAACTCAGTCAGGAAATAGTCCAGTACAAGTGAGCTTGGCTCCTGAACATTTTTATCTTCAACCCTATGCATTATCTTTAAAGTGGTTTTATTTTTCTCCGGTATAGGTCACGGTGAAAACAAATGAACACCCTGAATGGTTGCCTGCTGGCTGGAAAGTGGAGTCAAGAACACGGATGAGTGGTTCAAATGTTGGAGCTGTTTACAAGGTAACATATGTATGCACCATATGTTATGGAATGCTTTATATTTTAGCTTTTGTTGCCCTTTTCCTGTAAATACTCCTGGAATACTTTTAAGGTGGTTGTGCTCTAGAATTGCTTATGCTGCTGATTTTGTACCTACCAATGTTTAGTTTTCATGGGATTGATAAAATGATGCATGTAATTAAACAACTGTTCGTTATTAAATTAGCAAAACGGTGCTTTGTGAATTCCAATTCTTGCACAAGCGAACAATCAGGAAAACTCAGCCAGCTTGTCTACTTGCATCCTCATGGTGTTCTCATTCAAAGGCTTTTTCCAATCATTCTATCCAAGACATTTGTTTGAAATGGAATGCTTTCATATTCTTTGCTTAATTTAGTTTATATCTTTTGGTTGAACTTTTATTTTAGTTTCTATATTATTATATCTTGAGCATTACTCTTTTCATTGAAAAGGTCTTGTTTCCTCATCTCTCTCTCGCTCTTTTAAAAAAGAAAACAATCACCAAACAGCTCCTTCCCTCGTTGATCAGGCTAACCCTCACCCGCTCAAAATGAATAAACAAGGATAAACCTTTTTTTTTTTAATTACTTCTTATAAAGAACTTTATTTTATTATTTTTATTTTAATTGCTCATGAACAGATATCATATTTTCCTTCAGGCTTTGTTGCTTGAAGCAAACGCAGATAATTTTCTTAACCAATTTTAAATGATTACCACTGATGTCAAGAACGTTGACACTTGAATGCATCATTAAAACTAAGCAAGTCCATTGTTCATTGAGTTCTTACATTACATACCCCTCGCTTGTTGCAGTGTTACATTGATCCAGTGACGGACAACAGATTTTATTCTAAGCCAGAGGTATTTCGATATCTCAGAACTGTAAAGAACAAATTGTGCACATTGAAAGAGAGAAGGACAAGCAACAACACGAACTCTAGGAGCCAAGTATGTCACCCGACCAATTCTAATTTTTCTTTTCTTTTTCCTTTTCCCCTAATGTTTTTGTCTTCATATAAAACGAACTTGAAGACATGTCAAGTGGGTCATAGAGGAAACTTTTTTAAATAACAGAGAAACCTCTCGTTGATGTAAAGGAAAGTAACAAAGGTGTTCAAAGAAAACAGACTCCCATAAGGAGCGAAAGAAAACAGAAGATAAAGAATACAGAATGCTAATGAGGAAAAATGAAGGCCTCCAAACATACCAACAATAGACAAATTAGAAAGAGGGCACCATTAAGGTGGGTTGTAAGCTTTGTAGATGACTACATCAAATTGCTTCAACGAAATTCTGGACTTTTCTTTGGTTTCTTTCCAACCAAATTTATGAAATTATGGATTTACCAGCATTAACCCACAAGAGATTGGCATGAGGAAAAAATAATTAAACCAGTGCACAATTGAGTGGGGTTCTTGTCTGTCTCTTTATCATAAACGTGCTAAATATTAAAGATTGTGGAAAGAGAACCAACTATTAAGAGCAGTGCACATTCACCATCCCTGCAAATTGGTTGGAATGACACCATTATATGGATGCACAA
Source organism: Benincasa hispida (assembly GCF_009727055.1). Lineage (NCBI taxonomy): Eukaryota > Viridiplantae > Streptophyta > Magnoliopsida > Cucurbitales > Cucurbitaceae > Benincasa > Benincasa hispida. The sequence goes on along the minus strand of NC_052360.1, from coordinate 7,176,011 downwards.
GAGAGATTTTACTAGTCTTCAGTTTGAAGATTACATTCTCCACTCTGAAACCTGGGCAATAGTCTCTTTTCATTCTTCAATGAAAAGTTTCATTTCCATTAAAAAAAGAAAAAACTCTGGAACCTGGGCATCAATTTAATGTTGGGATTTGTCATAAAGCTTAAAACAACTTACATACTGCTTAGTGTACTGTTTTTCTGCGCACTTGTTCCTTCATTCTCATCATAACACCACAAGGATAATACACATGCTAAACATGATTCAGTATGGAAGGCCAATACTTTATATGTTTGTCTTCTAATACTTTTACAGGGGCTAAACTACCACTACTGAGATATGTTATGAGAAAAGCTCAGAAAATAGTATAATCACAATAAGAAGCTTTTAAGATTGAGATGCTATGTAATGATGTTTGTAACATGCTATGTAATGATGTTTGTAACATTTGAATGAAACTTGTAAGGGATGTCAAATCAATTTCTTCCTTGACCAAAAGGTAAGGAAATAATTATTGTAAAAGTTAAAAAAAACTGATTTCAACACAGTTTTAATTTTTGGGTACAACCATCATGGATTGACATAGTGATTTTTGGTGCCAATGATAAAAAGTAAAGGGTTCAGAGAGAAAAAGTTCAAACCATGATAATTACCCACCTAGGATTTAAAATTCTACAAGCTTCTTGGACATCGGGTGAAGTTAGTTAAGGTATGTGTTAGTTGACTCAAACACTCAATAATCATAAATATTTAAAAAGAAGTTTTTGGAGATTTTGAAATGCCACTTGCTTTAATGTGCTTCTTGGACTAACTTATGAAATACTTTTTACTATTTGCGTATTGAGTTATGTAGCTGATTTTCATATGTACTCTAGGTTGTTATTGAGCATTATAAAGATGAAGATTTGCCGCCTGGATGGATAAAGGAAATCAAGATCAAAGAAAAAGCGGATGGCATTAGGAAAGACCCGGTATAGGCTTCTTACTCCTGCCTTACACCCCCCCCCAAACAAAAAGGAAGATGAACATATGCATATGTAAAAAAGGGCACAGAAAAATGGTCTTGCATTCATTGTCGCCTTACTGTTTCAAGCTTGATTCATCTGTGCATTGTTAAGTTGCAATATAATTTCTTGGGTTGTTCCTCTCTTAGTTATATCCAACCCTCTTATTGGCTACCTGTTACAGTTCTACATAGATCCAAAATCTGGATACATATTCCGCTCCAAGAAGGATGTTTTCCGCTATCTCGAGACTGGAGAGATCAGTAAACATGCATTTAAACCAAGGGAAGGGGGGGATGACGATCAAGAGTTGATAAGTGACAAAAAATCAGTTAAGTTCATCTCTTGTTAGACTCATGCTCTAACAGCATTACTTGTTTCAGTCAGTTTGGTTCTAAATCTCGTTGTTCTGACTTTATGCTGTCGTCATTATGTTTCTTCAGTATGATATTAGTATATCACTCTCACATGTTGCATATTAGCAGTATGTTCAATTTCTTCCTTTGTTAGTAGTAGTATCATATCTTATGTTTGTCTACTGAGAAAAAAAAATCTTTCTGCTGCAAACATTAAAAAAATGTGTAGATAAGTTCGTATTGGAGATGTTGCACTGGGAATCTTTTTTTGGGGTAGGCAAGCTGCAAAGGCGATGTTTGCATAGTACATAAGTTTTCTATTGAGTTCAATCATATGTGAGATGGAAATTCAAACATTTGACCTTTTGATCAAAGTTATAATGTTTTAACCAGTTGAATTTTGCATTGGTAATTAGATAGATCAATTAATAGAAAGACTGATAGCAAAATGAACCCAAATAATGATGGGTTATTTTAGCAACAATGCTTCAGTCCTGTGTTTAGCGCTTCGTCCATGGTTTCTAATGCGTATGATTTTTAAACTCTGAATGGTTGCTTGCTTCTATTATAGCGACCTTCTACTGTTAGAGGACAGAAACTGGAGCACTCTGCAGCAACCCCACAGCCTCTTGCAGGTAGAATATTTGTAGGATATTAAAATTTGCCGCTTCTTACTGATTGAACAGTGTACTGAAACTGTGTCCAATGCATAGGAATTTAACTTTTATCATCTTTGATGATTTAATGTGCAACTATACATGTAGGTGAGGCAATGCCGACAGGGAGACGTTCAAAACCTCCAGGAGTCCACATTCAACAGTTGAAGCGAAACATGTTTTCTGAACTGAAAGATGGTGTATTTCCTCCTGTTGAAACTGTTGAAGTGATTATTTCATCTCAAGAAGTGGTCAGGGAGTCTACTGAAATCGAAGAGAAAAGTTATGGAAGTTCAGCATCTCCTAAAGCTGATCATCTAGAAGGAAACGAAACTGTAAGAGTATCTTCAGATAACGTACCAGTTTCAATTTCTGCATCTGAGTCGGACCAAGAGAAGGCATTGCCAAAAGCTGAAAAGCTAGAAAGTAATAAAATTGATACATTAGTAACTCCAGATAACAGTCCACTTTCAATCACTACATCGAAGCCGGAACGCGAGAAGATTGCAATCGGTAATACGATGGAAAGTGTTGAAAATGGGGAAAAGACAAAAACGAGGAAGTTCAAGAAGAAGAAAGACATCAACTTGCCTCGGAGGTCTTCAAAACGACTTGCTGGAATTGAACCAGAGTTGGTGCCTAAAGAAGAGGCAAAAGAAGTTCCTCAAGCTTCAAATGGAAGTAGTTTCACTGAAGTTAGTCCAGATGCTGGCCTAACTGTGAAAGCAGATGCAGATGTCCACAATGCAGATGAAGCATCCCAGCAGCTTGATGTGAGGTCGGAAAAAGATAATAAAGATCATGTACCTAATCTCAAGGACACACCCTTGCATGAAAATCCTTCTAATAAGAGAAAAACTCCTCCTGCATGCGGCCTCGATGTCCCAGAAGAGAAAATACAGAGAGTAGAAACCGAAAAGGAGGATGACAGAAAGATGGAAGCACAGCTGAATGTTCCAATCGCTGATTTTTGGTCAGACCCATGTTTGGAATTTGCAATCAAGACTCTTACGGGTGCATTGCCGGTGGAGAATGCCACTACCACTGATGAGCCGGTTTCTACTCCTACAGTCGACTTTCTGCAAGGACAGAGCTCTGTAAAAACTGGGCCTGGAAGTTGCATGAATAAGAGAACTCAAGGGAACAAAAGATTCAAGAACAAGAAAGAGCCCACCTCAAATCGTCAATCTTCAAGTATTAATGGGCTCAAACCTGATTTGGCATCAAATATAATTTCCTTTGAACAAGCGAACCCAAACAATCATTCAAATGAAGCTGTTTTGGCTTTTAATTTAGCAGATGGTAGAATACATGGACAACCACAAAGTAAGAATGAACAAAATAGAACATCTTGCCAAATCTTGCCATCTAGTGAGCTGCTTCATCCCCCGCCGGAGGTAAATTCCGAACGATTTAACAGGACCAATGCATATCACGAGAGCAGCAAAATGATGCTCGATGATCCGCATCAAATGTTTCAAACAAAAGACCATACGACATCCGAAGCTCCATTATCTTTTCCATTTGGGGATTCCTGGGCAGATCCATGCTTGGATTTTGCATTCAAGACTCTCACAGGTGCAATACCAATAGACGATAGTCTGGAAATTCAAAGCTTCTTTGAGGAGCGGCTTGAATCCTCTCGCAGCCAAAAAGACAGTAGCCCAGCATTGCCAGATTTTGGATCCCTTAACCTCTTCCAAAATGATATATCATCCCACTTCGACGGACCCGAAAAATCTGTTTCAGCACAGCACTTGAGTTTAGATCCTCAACTGACTCTGGGGAATGTTAGTCAACCAAGCTACAGTGGATTCACTTCTCAACAGCAGTCTTCCGTAGATAGAAACAGATCTTTTAGGGGGAGGTGAAGTTTTAGAGGAAAGTGTAGCTTCGATGTAATAACAGCACATTTCTTCTTTTAGCAAATCTGTATCATAATGGATGCTCGAATTCTGGCATTTCACATTCAGCAACTCCCACGTAAAACTCGAACCACTTTGTACCATTTGCCAGAAATAGAAGAAAACAAATTCCTAATTTTTAACTTCAGAGAATTGTTTGGATGTAATTTCTTAGAGCAAAAACACAAATATATATGGAACGAGTGGTGAGTTACTCTTTAATACTTAATACATCGTTGATTCCATAAAGAAATTCGAGGGTTCATTCCAAAAATCTAAACATAAACAAAAGACCAACCATCAACATCAAGGCAGTTTTTTTAACTTAACAAAGATCTAATCTCTGAACACAAATAGGATACCAATTCTCTCAAACCATACAATTAACAATCATTGAGTGGTGTAATTTTTAACTTCAGAGAATTGTTTGGATGTAATTTCTTAGAGCAAAAACACAAATATATATGGAACGAGTGGTGAGTTACTCTTTAATACTTAATACATCGTTGATTCCATAAAGAAATTCGAAGTTCATTCCAAAAATCTAAACATAAACAAAAGACCAACCATCAACATCAAGGCAGTTTTTTTTAACTTAACAAAGATCTAATCTCTGAACACAAATAGGATACCAATTCTCTCAAACCATACAATTAACAATCATTGAGTGGTGGTGGTTCTCAATCTGCATATGAAGACTACTTCCATCCACCATATGTTTCTTCTTCCATTTGGAAACTTCTTTCAGTCCTTTCCTGCAGCAAGAGAGTCGAAGTGTTAAATTATGTTGCAAATGCACACGAGATGCCCTTACAGACAAGCCAAAAAGTCATGATTTTATCTGATAATTCTGCAACATTGACAAAAGTAAAGAAGGATAACGACCTCAGGAGAAAATTTAAGGCCAACTTTGATCTCTCCGCGGTATTCTTCATCCTTGACCACGTTGTATACTGTTTCTGGGAGGCTTCCTCCAAGGTAGACAGGTTCCAGTGGAATTCTGCAAATAATAAACAGGGCATTTGAACATGCTTGTGTTTTCATCATCAAACAGTCATCATAGAGCAAAATATATCACATGATATAAGAGTATTTTCATTATCAATTAGAGTTCAGAATGACCGTGCCAAGCAAGTCAGCCAAGAGCACCGTTCATACACCAAACTCAAAATTCCTAACTAGAGAAACTATATCCCCAGTTATGATTCTTGAAATAACGCATGCTTGAGTATCAACTTTGTGTCGAAGGCTATGTATATCCACATTACTTTTGTTTTCGATTAGAGTTTTGCTTGGTTACAGGGCCAATTAAGAAGCATTTTTACTTACTTTACTTCACCAACAAAGTCATCTTGCGTTCCACTATCACTGTCCAATATCTTCAGGATGAGCTCTTCTGCACCCTCAGATATGGTGAATAAAAAAGTTTCATTCCATTCAGGGTCAGATCCCTTTCCTGTTTGCAATCAAGAAACATCCTTTCTGAGGATAAAAGCACTTGGAAGTTTTGAAACTTGGAGATAATGGGAATTTGAGTATAATGTAGAAGATAAACCAACCTGATGCGACACTGCTTTTCTGCTCCTGGGAGCGGCAAGTAAGAGTAACATAAGGATCCATGTTACCTGCTCAAATCCACGAAGACCTTGTTAATACAAAGACTACCTTAAAATTAGAATATAAAAGACTACATTTTTTTATTTGGAAACAAAGTAGTGGTATTATGAATGAGTATGAGGGTAAAATGATGGTGATTGGTGAATACTTGTTTAATACAATGCCTTTAAATTTAACAAAAATATATCAATTATATATTTTGATTTGGGACATTATGAATCATTATGAATGTGTAAGAGGGAGGATGTGAAATAATGGAAATACAATTCATCCCTTCCAAATATATAGCATATGCAGAGCACCCCACTCACACCTTTGAAATATTAGATAAAGAGTGAAGGCTTTTAGGTACATTTTGTAAAGACTTTTCCCAAAATACTTTTGAAACCCATTTCAAAGTTCTTAATTTCTTTTATTCTTTATTTTGTTTAAAGAAAAAAAAAACTAGTTAAAAAGTTTGTTTAAGTACAAATGTGATATGAAGATCTGAACTTCTAACTTCAAAAGAAGTAGAAACCTCAACCATAGCGCTAAGATATTTATTTTTTTTGGGTGTTCCGACATTTTTTTTTCTATTTTTTTTTTTTTTAAACCTTATCGCCAAATGAATTTCCCATATCACAGTTAGTTCATCAATTCTAAACACAAGGCCAAAAAAAAAAAAAAAATCACAAAAATCTGCCAATAGTACCCTCCTTTTTACACAAAGCTAGAAGAATCAGATTAGTTCAGGATCCAAAAATGCAAGAATATTCACAACATTAAGTACTACACAAGAAACCAGAACCCAATTCAAATTCCATAAAACGACTCTGTTTTCTCATTATTTACAAACTTGACCCTCTAAAAACATTTCCACAAACACTTCACATGCAGATAAATGTGTACAAAGACTGACATAAACCCCATATATCAAAGATCAATATAAAAAACAAACCCAACCCAATAAGCCTTTTGGCCTATGAGTTTCATTTCAACCATCACTTTCTCAGATACCAACCAACACATAATCAGAATCAGGATCAAATAAAAATCAGGATAAAAAACATATTTGACAATCACCCATATAAGAAATCGGGAAACAGAAACCGGAAATTAGAGGGAAATTGAAAAAGATCTCGATCGGGAAAGGGACTTACAGAGGTAATCGGTGTTTTCAAGGCCCTTGGCGGAAACAAGAAGAACTTCAAGAGTTCCGGCGGGCATTTTCGCAGATGATGATGAAAGGGGAAAGGAATCAAGGTCGAAAAGAAGAGATCCGAATTTGTGTCCCCACTCTCCTTGGATCTCGATTTTTTCAGATGAATTGGGATTTTGTAAGAGAATTGTTTGTTNATATATAAAGAGAGAGAGTGGGATCGTCGAAAGGATCCGGCGAGATGAACCGGGCCGGACAATTCTCCGCCTTAAAAGCCGAGAAATTAGACACCGTCGTGTGGTTTCATTTGTTGAGATGCTTTGTATCCTGAATGTCCATTTTTTTGTGATTTATTTTTTGGTTTCTTTTTTTAGTACCATAATTATGGGTTGGAGATTGAACCTCCAACCCTTCTGGATGAAAGGATATATTAATTACCGTTGAGTTAAACTTATTTTAGTTTATTTTCTCTTTTTTTATTGGACGATATGTGGGGTGGGTGAATATAAGTTTTATGCTAGTTGAGTATAACACCCCACTAATACTATTACGTGCAAACAAAATTCCACGTCAATTAGGAAAAGAGAACAATCATAGATATATAAATGAAGACAATTGCCTCCATTGATATAAAACTTTATGGGTGGTTTCAAAAGCAAGAACATAAGGTTTATGCTCATAGTAGACAATATCATACAATTATTGAGATAGGTAAAGGATCTGTTGTCGCTAACATATAATCTTTGAAATACTAATCTTTTAGTTGATGATATAATGCTCGCCTCGGATATAATGTAATCAAATTTAATCAATAATCGAAATAGAACTAAGTAGGGCAAAGTTTAATCATGAAAAAGACTCTAAACCACTCTTTTCTTACTTTTGTTTTTCTTAAAGGAAAAAAAAAAGGAAAAAGAAAAAAGACAAAATAAAGTAATCGAATACTAACATTTCAATTGTTTAGTCTGAACTTATTTGGTTAGATTAGAATTTTGATTCATTAGCTTTCAAGATTATAATAATGTCATTTAGATTTTTTCTATTGCATTTTTTTTGATTAATCTTTAGCCATATGCGTAATAATATCTTAGTTAACCTTTTCATTTTAATGTCAAAGTGAGTTAGTATTGACATGACTCTGATTCAAGAGATTCAAGGTTCAATCACTCACCCTATAATTGTTGTACTAAAAAAGTAAACCTTTTCATTTTTTTTAATGGATAAATTACACTTTTGGTTCCTAAGGTTTGAGTTTAGTTTCTATTCGGTCACTGAAGTTTCAAAAGTGACACTTTAGTCCCTGAGGTTTAGAAAATCTATATCTATAATATATAAAAAGCAAATTCAAGAAAAACATTTCTAGACAATTTTATCCTTCTACATTTTAATTAATTACATTTATACCCACTTTCTAATTTGAAATAAATGAAAAGTTTAAGATTAAATACATTAAATTTATGACTTATTATACTTAATTTGTAAAATGATTTAAAAAAAACTTTTTAAGTTCCATTTCACAAAAACGTAACATAAAACGTGAATAATTGGTGTAATAATTGGCATATTTAATTTATCGGGATTTAATTAGAATAAAAAAATATTTAATAATTAATAGAGGCCAAAATTAATATATAAACACAAAACTTTTCGACAATTCTTATATTGTGGGTCAATTCTCACTTTTAATTTGAAGATTGAAGATTCAAGTCTGAAGATGAAGATGAAGTTGAAGATTGCAACCGTTCCTAATATTTTTGTTTGCTAACAGTTTGTATGTCGAGTATAATTCCTAGTTTTTAAAAGAATTCAATGGTTCAAAATATTTTTTTGTCCATTAAAGGTGCATAATTTTCATTTTCTTAAACTTTTAGCTCATCCACAAAATATTGTGAGTTATTTTGATATAATTATTTCGTTCATTTTTTATTAACGACAAAAATGACAATTAAAAAGTTTGAGCATTTTTTCTAGGTAGATTTTGAACAAAAGTTATAATTGTTCACATTCAAAGTTACAATGGTTATATAATGACGGAAATGACAATTCAAAATTTTATAGTTATTGTAGAAACGTAAATGAAATGGTTTGAATGTTGTATTTATTATAATGTGCTTGGGATTGTATTTCAAATATTTTTGTAAGAGAAATCTATTCAAAATAATATTATTTGGAGAGATTGTTAGATAAATTTGAAAAAAAAAGAAGAATGTTTTTTTTTTTTTTTTTGGTATTCCATGATTTCAATAAGTCTAAATTTTGCATAAAATTAAGTTAGATTAATGTATAAATTAATAATTTATGAAAAAATAGTTTCAATAAAAATTTGTAAGTGTTGTAATGAAATTCAATCAAATTTGTACTATACTTTGATTTTTCAATGATTATTCAAATGAAAAATTTAGAACTTACCTAAATTGCACCTTAATAATATATGCAACTTAGCATGTTTAAAAGTAAAAGTTAATTTTTTTTTTTAAAAGATGTTGGATAGGAAAATTTAATTAACAAACATATACTATAAAATTTTTATTTTAAAAAACCTAATAAAAATGTAAAAAGAAAAAAAGCCAACCATCTATCAAATTGTTATCTATCCTACTTATTTGTAATTAATAAGGGAATTAAAAAAATCACATCTATAATAATCTATAATCTATAATCTATTATCTGTTGTTCTATTAATAAGTGAGGATAATGGAAAGCTGTTTTAGAGACGTTTGTCATATCTGTCATTTACTTATTTACAAAATATGCAATAAAAGATTAATTATAAATAGATATAAATAATTAACTATTAGTTATCAATATAATAGATAATTAATTAATTATGAATTATCAATAATAAGTTAGTAGAAACTCAAAGGATTTGACCAACATGAGTGTAGCTCAATTGACATCGTGCTTATACTATCAACTTCGATGTTAGAGGTTATAATATCTTTGCAAAAAAGAATCTCTTTAAAAAAAAAAAATGTAAAAAGTTTCTCCTACTTTAAAGATCATTTTCTTTAATTTAATACCAAAATGAAACTTTAATAGCTATAAAATTAAATTTTTTTTATAACTCTTAACTTCTATTTGTTAAACAAAATATAATCTATAATAAATAGATTAACTCTAGGATCATTCATGTCAAATTATCAAGAATAAATAAAATATCGGATTCCATTGAGATTGATGATAGCTTCAAGATGACGATGACTTTAAGATGACTATTGTCTTTCTCAACAAAAACTCTGAATTCCCTTAGTGTGATCTCTTTCTAGATGTGATTCAAGAAAGACTGAGTGCTTATAGTTTGGTATATTGGGGACTATAGCCTTAAGATTTTTTTATATACTAGTTCAATTAGTGTTTTCATTAAACCCTAATATTAAACCCTAATAAACTAGGAATAAACTTCTTCCCGTTAAATCCATACTCAACTAGGAATCTAGGGCCATAATTAATTAGATCACATAATAAGGCCTAATCTAATAAAATAACCCAATGTTATAAAATATTAATCTACATACATAAATCATACTTTAATTATACATATTATTATTTAAATATGTCTAACAGTTTCCTGTTTAGACTATGTTTGTGTACCTAATATAATTAAATTACATAAACCTTAAGTGTGCATAAACAGATTATTTCAATAATAGAATTTTCCTTTAGTTCAATCTGGTCCATCTTCTGTATTAGCCTGAAATCCAGGCGACTTCCGTCACTACCCTTGTAACTAAATCTTCCTTGATCACAAATACCAATACATTCAATGAAATAGATCAAGTATGGATAGATAACATGAAAACTACATGCAAAGTGATCTAGATTATGTATGTTTCCAATTGGTCTAAATTCCATAGTGAGATCATTCTTAAATTTTTTTTGCTAAACCGCATTTACTAAATTGCATGCATGATAAACAAGTTCAAATAATTAAACATAAATCATCAACTTTATTCTATATAGAAAATAAACAAAATAAGGTCAAAGAACATCCTCAATAACAAACTCACACTAAACCATGGAATTAGAAAAGTGACTAACACCCTTGTGAGCAACATGCTCATGAAAAACTTTAGGTGGTAAATCTTTAGTCAATGGATCTGCCATCATAGAGTTTGTTCCTATGTGTTCTATCAAAATTTAACCATTATGAACTATTTCTTTGACAACCAGAAGCTTCATGTCTATATACTTTGACTTCGTATTGCTTTTGTTGTTGTTGAAATATATCACTGTCGAACTATTGTCACAAAATAATTTTAGTTGTCTTTCTATGCCAACTACTATCTATAGTTCAGTGACAAAATTTCGCAACCATATTCCATGATAGGACGCCTTATAACATATTATAAACTCTGTAGCCATGGTAGAAGAAGCCATAAGTGTTTGTTTAACACTTTTTTTTGGATACAACTCTTTTAGCCAACATGAAAATATAGTCTGAAGTGGATCGTAAAGTGTCTTGACATACAACGTAATCGAATCAAAATACCTAATGATCTCCAAAATTTCTGATCTTTGATAAGTGAGCATATAATCTTTTGTTCTCTATAAATACCTCATAACCGGTTTGACTACTTTCCAATGATCCATCCCTGTCAAATATTTGCCTAACACTCCAATTATGAACACAATATCTGGTTGCGTACATACTTGAGCGCACATTAGACTTCCAATAGCCGATGCATAGAAACCTTTTGCATCTCCTTAGTCTCGAGTGTGGTTTTGGGGCATTAACCTAAGTGAAATTTATCACCTTTAGTAACTGAGGTATCTCTTGGTGCACAATCTTTCATGCCAAATCTACTCAAAATATTTTCAATATAGTTCTTTTGTGACAATCTCAAAATATCTGGAGAACGATCTCGCAGTATTTCAATTCCCAAAAGAAGCATCACCAAAATCCTTTATCTAAAAATTCTTTTTGAGAAATCTCTTAGTGTCATGCAATAAACCTACATCATTGCTTGCTATGAGTATGTTATCGACATATAACACCAGAAAAATTGATTTACTCCTATTGAACTTGTGATATACATAATCTTCCACTATATTCACCTCAAAACCAAAGGAGGTTATCACTTCATGGAATTTTTGATACCATTGATGAAAGGCTTGCTCGAGACCATAGAAGGATTTCTTCAATTTGCACACCATAGACTTTGAATTACCAGACAAAAAGTTTTATGGCTGCACCTTATAAATCATCTCAATGTTCCTATTGAGAAACACAATATTTACATCTATCTGGTGTAGCTCTAAATCAAAGTGAGCTACCAGTGTCATGATTACCCTGAAAGAGTTTTTCGATGAAACTAGAGAGAAAGTCTCTTTGTAATCAATGCATTCCTTTAAAGTAAAACCCTTTGCAACAAGAGGAACCTTATATCTTTCGATATTGTCATATGAATCCTTTTTAGTTTTAAATATCCATTAACAACCTATGAGTTTCACTCCTGATGACAATTTGACAAGTTCCCAAATGTCATTGTCTTTCATGGATTTTATTTCCTCTTCCATAGTATTTATCCACTTTTGAGAGTTAGAACTTTGTAGAGCTTGTTGGAAGTTGTTGTTGGATCGATATGGCAATAGAGGGGTGAATAGGGTTTAATTAAGTTTTTTTTTTCTAAATTAACTCAATTAAACTAATTAATACACTTTTTATAAATAATAAGAAAAATTCAATTTATGCAACAAATAAGATGACAGAAAATGTGATAATTATTCTATCAAAATTTAGCAAATAAAAAAGAACAAACTAAAACATACAATAAATTGCTTAAATTAATTGCAAAAAATAAAAGGAAAGAGTTAGAGAAGAAGGACACCGTAATTTTTATAGTGGTTCGGTCAAACTCGACCTACTCCACTCTCCAAGCGCCTCTTGAAAATTTGAATAAAATCTTTCCGACTCTTTCCACGGATTAGAGCCCAACCGTTACACTCCCGCTCCTTTTACGGTTTCAAGAGCAAACCCGATCTTTTCCACGGTTTAGGATCAAACGTTACAAATGTTGGAATTTTTGAAGAATACAATACAACTCTCACTAGAGTGGATTTACAAGTTAAGCACTCAACAAGTTTATCCTCACAATACATAAAACTCTCTCAAGAATAAGATAAAAGAAAATTGGGAACTTAGAGAGAGCAACAATGGAACTTTTGATTTTGGAGGATTATGAAATGTAAAATTTTGTTGGTTTAAAAATTGGAAGGAAGATGGTTATATAGAGATGAAATTTTTTTAGAAATACAACAATATTAATTTGGACCATTGGATTTGGAAAAGAAAAATCAATGGTGAGATTTTAAACTAACTAGTCGTTAGATACAAACAAAATATAATAATAATTCATTTTCTTTTGAAATTCTTTTTTTTTTTAAAATTAATCTAAAAATAAAAAAAAACATACAATGTGTCAAAAACTAGCCGTTAGACACAAAACATAAAATAATATTAATTTATTTTCTTTAATTCGTTTTCTTTTTAAATTGCATTCTTTTTAAAGTCAATTCCGAAATAATAAAAAACATACCATATGTAAACAACTAGCCGTTAGACACAAATATAAAATAATATTAAATTTATTTTCCTTTTAAATTTCTTTTTAATTTCAATTTTTTTAATTTTAAATCAATCCAAAAATCAAAAGTCCATCATATGTTAATCTCTTAATGATCCACCATTCAACCAATATGCTGTCACATGTCTACATTGGTCTGGTTATGCTAGGTCATCCACCACAGTATTTTCTCTATAGACTTGTTTTGGTCATATCGTCTTCGTTTTAGCTCCGATTTGAGTGATTCAAGAGTGTTGGGATCGTTGTTCTGAGCTCTACGCTATGGACATATTAAAACACTAAGATTTTCAGTAATTAAAAATTGAGTTTGTTATCATCAAAACATTGATTAATTAATTAATTAAAATTAATTAATTTGAGATTAATGGCAAAAAAGCCAACAGTTATTGGATCATCTTCCATTACGCCCATCCTAATGTTCTTATAGAAATACAATACAATCATCTAAAATTGCACTTCTTCTTTCTCTAGTTGATCTCCTTAGTGACACTTCTTGAAGTTGTTGAGTTTGAACGTCAGGTTCAACAACGGGGACTTTCTATAATTATTGAGTTGTTCTATAATTGGTTTAATAGTGAAGTCAGGAATTGGAGCATGAACATAATTTATAACCACATTAGGAACAGAAACTAATTCCTCTAAAAAAACTTCCCTTATGTTATCTTCCTCCAAACTCAACATTCTTAAGGAATCTAGCATTTTCCATCTCAAACAATGATTTAGAAGTGGGATCATAAAACTTAAAACCCCGAGAGTGCTCAGCTGGACAATCTAATAGTTATTGAGTCCAATTTTCTTTCATTAGGCATATAAGGCCTAGCCTGAGCTGGACAATCCCAGATGTGAAGATGCCTAATACTAGGCTTCTTTCCTATCCATAGCTCATAAGAGGTTTTAGCTACTGCTTTACTAGGTACCCTATTAAGAATATATGCTGCAGTCTTTAGTGCCTCACCCCAAAGGAATTCTGGTAGAGAAAAATGACTAATAATACTTCTTACCATATCCTTAAGTATTCTATTTTGTCTTTCCATTATACCATTCATGCTGGGTTTCCTCTAGGTATTTGGCAAAGGACCCTGGACGTTTCTCACCTGATCCATCATATCTACCATAGTCTTCACCACCACGATCAGATTTGACAGTCTTAATTTTCTTTCCAAGTTGAAGTTCAACTTCAACTTTGAAAGATTGGAAAACGTCCAAAGATTGAGACTTATCATGAATTAAATATAGGTACCCATATCTTGGATAGTCGTCTATGAACATAATAAAATATTGTTGTCAATTCCAAGAAGCCATAGGAAATGGACCACAAATGTCTGTATGTATTAGTTCTAAGACATTTGAGCATCTGTTGGCACCTAATTACCTTATATTTATCTGTTTTCCCTCCATACATTCCACACAAATGTTGACATTACTTAAATCAAGAGAATCAAGAATTCCATCTAACAAAGTCTTTGAATTTTATGTTTAGAGATGTGACCTAAACGCTTGTACCATAACATAAATTCTCATTTAATTTACACTTTGTACCACATGAATTAGATACTAGGATCTTGTTAAATGAAGCAAAAGAATCAAGCATATATAGATTATGAATTAAAGAACCGTTACCAATAAGCTTGGAATCTTGAAAAAGACCAACTTTATTATTTCCAAAAGAACAAGAAAAATCAAAATTTTCCAAACTGGAAATAGAAACTAAATTTCGTCTAAATGACGGTACGACAAAAGTCTCATTCACATCCAAATAACAACAATTTTTTAAATATAATATAAAATTCCAATAGCTTCAACTGGAACTACTTTGCCATCGCCCACATAAATGAATCTTCAACATCACTTGGCGGCCAGCTCCACAGGTAACCCTGCTTTGATATACTTATGTGAGTAGTAGCACCAAAATCTATCCACAAGTATCTCTAGGTACAGAAGCTAAATTAGTTTCAAAACAAACCAAAGTAAGAAGTTTATCCTTCTTTACATGCCATTTGGCATATTTGGGACAATCTTTCTTAAAGTGACCTTTCTTTTTATTTTTGTAAAAAGATTTTCAGTAACATGTTTTTTTCAGTAACATGTTTTTTTCTCTTATTCTGCTGAGATGTCCCTTTTGCAACACCTGTAGATTTTCTTTTCTTGTTATCACGAGAGTCAGTTGCCAAATGAGAACTTTCTGTCATTTCTCTTTTACACACATTATGAGATAAGCTCATTAATACTCCATTTATCCTTCTGAGTATTATAGCTTATTTTAAACTGAGTGAATTGTGCAAGAAGAGAGATAAATACCAGATGTACGAGTAAATTTTCATCTATCTCAATATCAAGTGCCTTTATTTACCTGCGGATTGGACATTTCCATGATGTACTCCCTTATGTTTCCATTGGCTTTATACCTCATGAAAGTTAAAGAAGTCAAAAGACTATTCGCTTCCTTTTAATTTTTAGCAAAATATTTTCCAATTTGAGCAATGAACTATTGGCATTTTCACTTTCCATGATAGAACCCGAAAAAGACTCCAAAAGGGAGTACCTAATGATCATCAGACACATGCGATTTGACCATTCCCACTTCTCTATATTAGCCATATTCAATTGTTCCTTAGTAGAAGTAGGGTTATCGGTCCTTAATGCAAGGTCCAAATCCATACACCCGAGAAGGATCTCTAGGCTTTCATTCCAAATCTTGACGTTCGATCTATTCAACTTAGAGATCGAACTTAGATTTCCAGATATTTAAGTAAAACCAACTGAAACCTTAAACAACAAAACATATACTCACGATTAAAATATGACAAAATAATCACACATATATGGTGTGCGCATTTAACAAAATACGTAGCAAAACACCGATGTCCATCCTTTGAGTAAAAACACCAACCGTAAATGCAGTAATCAAAATACTAACAATTAGCTCTGTAAAAAAATAGCATTTCTTTGGACCGACTATTTTTCACATGAGCAATCCTTATAATTGTTACACACTCATTACCACATGCATACCCACAATTTGGCTAAATAATTATCTCCCTTTGGGCCGATAATTATCCACATAAATTCATCAATATGCACATCTTAAATTTCATAATTATACCCACAATTTGGCTAAATAATTATCTCTCGTTGGGCCGGTAATTATCCACATAAATTCATCAATATGCACATCTTATATTTCATAATTAAATTAATCTAGATAATAGAGGCTACTTTGGTAACTTATTATTTTAACCAATTTAATCCAAAATATAAGACACAATAATATAATAATGTTATTGTACAAAAATAATAGAAGAAGATCACCAAATAGTCTTTACCAAAATTCACCCAAAATATAAATCAAATTTAAATTTAAACCACAATATGATCAATTAATCTTGAATCCACAATATGTTTGATCAAATTTAAACTTGAATCCACACATGACTAATCAAATTAAATCTCACAATATGATTAATCTAAATTTAAAAAGAATCATCAATCAAACTTTAGATTCAAATTCACATAATCAATTAAACTTGAATTTACAACATGGTCAATTAAGCTTGAATTTACAATATTATGAAGCAAATTAAAAAAAAAAAAACTTAGATGCACAAAATTTCTAGATTTTAAATTTACAAAAAAAAAAAAAAAAAAATCAATTTAAAAACTAAACTGAAATTTACTCAATTATCAATTAAGGGGAAAAAAAAATCTTAAAGATGGTACACAAACTTCCGAGAACCACCACCATGATGAAGAATTACCGGAAATCGAGACCCATCGCCGGCAACATCTTCGACTGAAAACCTATCGCCGGAAATTGAATTGCCAGATTCTATTGCCGATTGACCAAGAGTTTTCGTGGTGTAAGGTTCGTGCGTAACAAGGGTTTCAATTTTTTTTAATTCTTTAAAATCAACTTTAAAGAAATCAAAATTGAATTACAATACCAATAGAAACGATCATAAACCAACAATTCAACATGAAATTCATGTTCTGACAACACTTATTAGACAAAATATAATCTATAATAAATAATCCTAGGATCATTCATGTCAAATTGCCAAGAATAAATAACATACCTGATTCCATTGAAATTTAAATAGCTTGATGACATTAAGATAACTATTGTCTCCCTCAACCAACACTCCGAATGCGATCTATTGGGATTTAAGAAAGACTGAATGCTTATAGTTTTGGTATATTGGGATCATAGTCTTTAAGATCTCTTTATATACTAGTTCCATACTCAAATCACAATATCTCAATCTAATAAAATAACTCTAATAAAATATTAATCCATATACATAGTCCATACTTTAATTATACGTATTATTATTTAAATACCTCTAACACTATTACCATAAAAATGAGTTTTCTTTATCACCATTCATGTAAAGTTTCAATCTTTTCTTCCGTGCGAATGTCCCATCTGTCTGTCGAACCGCCAAATTTGAGTCACCAACCACTTTGAACTTCTTGAGTGAATAAACTTCTCCCTCCCGAACAAGGGTCAGTCAATGGTTCGGGGAAAAGCCTATCTCAGTGATGTTCAAAAACGGGAAAATCGTGCAAATTTCATATATGTAAGATGTGTTTTTTTTTGTTATTTCAATGCATTGTTCTCCAAGTCTCTTCAATCTTCAAAGTATTTTAAAATATTGATAGATTGATGTTGCAAATGATGCACCTCAATTTTTATGGAATTGAATAAGAGTATTTGGCTATCCATTGTTATGAAGAAACAAATGTAGTTTTATTACTTCATTCACAAACATGTTAAGGATTTGTCTTTAATTATAAAAATTAAATTTTATGTATAGCATGAAATCAAATTATTAACTCATAAGAATCTATTGAACTTTTATAGACAAAAGGAAGTAAGTAGAAAAACAATGCGTTCGTAGTTTGAAAAGATCTTTTTTCCCCGAAAGATGATAACCATATATATTTTTTAAATTTACGTTAAAAACATCAAAATGTAGCATAAAATTAATTAAGAATGTGATATGATATAAATTAATGTGATTTTAATAAATCTATGAAGATTAAATGAATGGAATGTGAAAAATTATAATAAATTATTAATTAATTAATTGTATTTAATTATAACATATAAAATCTTTGGTATGCCAAAGGTTTTATAATATAGGTTCGATTCGAGTGATTCAAGGCTCGGTTCACTTATTTTGAATTGGTTGACTATATTTTTGTAACAATTATATTTTTTTAATTAATTAAATTAATATAAGTGTTATATTAATTTAAATAATTGTTAAGGTGTCCAATCTCGGTCCAATAATTTTTTTATTATGCATTTGATGTATGATTTATATTATTATTTTATGTCATAATATATGTCATATAGTAAAAATTCCATCATAGGTTATGCATTTAATTTCATGCATCATTTATATTATAAGTGTTATAATATATAGGAAAATTATTTCAAATGGTAAAATTGTTGAAATTTAAAACATATAGCAAAATTCTAGAACTATCAATGATAGATGTTGATAGCAACTGATAGACTTTTATCAGTGTCTATCAATGTCACTGCTATTAGTGTCTATCAACATCTATCATTGATAGTTCTAAAATTTTGCTATATTTGTAAATATTTTGGTTCATTTTTCTATATTTAAAAACAACCATAATATATATAGTTGCATGATTTAATTAATATAGCATGCTCATGCATCATATAATATAAGTGTTATACTATATGTTTGCATACATTAATAACATTGCCATGCATCATATAATATAAGTGTTATACTATATGTTTGCATACATTAATAACATTGCCATGCATCATTTATGTTATAAATGTTATAGTATATAGTTTTGAGTATGTATGGATGATTGTTATTAATTATTTCATTACATTATTATATAATTGTTATATATAGTTAGTAATGAAATGGAATTGCATGAAGTATGACATTACCTTAGGTAATTATAATTGTTATAATTTACTAAGAATGTCATTCGATGTAATTGATTGGTTTTAATTTGTTTCATTTTTTTTTTATAATCATTATAATTAAATGAATTTAGAAATTAAAATCAATAATTCAAGATTGCATGCAAACCTTAGGTTAAAATTATCTTTTAAAATTGTTTTAAAATATATAGACCTAAGATCACGTTTCTAATGAGAATAGAAATTTAAGTTTAATATTTTAATCGATTTAATAGGATTAAATTGATTCTTATAAAAGATTAACTTTGTTTAACTATCCAAAGACAAGTGTTGTTTTTGAGAAATTAAACAATCACTTAGTTAAAATCAGTAGCTAGATTTTCCTAAGTTAATTAACCCTAGGTAAAACATTTAGTGGGAGGAAAATGAGGTATATGATACTTTATTTTTCTTCTTCACATTTCTCCCTAAAATTTTACACTGTGAGATCTATACGATCAACACAATCCTTATTTTCGATCAACACAATCCTTATCATCGATGAGCTTCGTTTTATCCTTATGGTGGATTGTCCTTGTATTCCAGCTCTCAATGCTGCTCGAAATGTTCGAGAAGCATGGTAGCGATGGACATAGGCAAACGAGAAGGCCCACGCGTACATCTTGGGAAGCCTTTGGGAAGTCTTGGCCAAGAAGCATGAGCCCATACTCACGGCCCATGAGATTGTGGAGTCCTTGAGGGGAATGTTCGAACAAAGGTTCGCACAACTCAGGCACGACGCTCTCAAAAAGATCTTCGATGCCCGTATGCAAGAAGGGGCATCTGTTCGAGAACATATTCTCAACATGATGGCCCACTTCAACGTGGTGGAGATGAATGGGTTCGTCATCTATGAAGCCAGTCAGGTTAGCTTCATTTTGGAATCTTTACTTGAAAGTTTCCTACAGTTCCGTAGCAATGCTATTATGAATAGGATTGACTATAATCTGACCACCTTGCTCAATGAGCTACAGACCTTCCAATCCTTAATGAAAACCAAGTAACATAAAGGTGAAGCTAATGCGACGAAATATTTGTTCTTTTGATATGATGATTTAATATGCGTCAATGGTCATGCACTGATCATGCATTGATAAGAAGAATATGCAGTAATGGTATATGCGATGATCACACGATAATCTAAAGGATACGCAATATGCTTTAATCGTTTATGCGACGACCATGCATTCCAACCACGAGTTTTTTTGCTCTCTCGCTAAGTATAACGAGAGGGCAAGTTTCTAGGGATGATCCGAGGTCGAATACAGGGATTTGCAACTAAAGGATGCTTATAGAGTAATGTGTTTGAGGTGGTGAATAAAAATAAAAAGAAAGAAGTTAATTAGTTATGCGCTGCTCCTACTCCTAGCTAAACAAACTGAGCAATTGAAGTTCGACTATGAGAATTAGTACAGATGCGGCAATGGTTAACGCCTGTTGAGATGCATGGAGAGGTAGGGTTGAGGGAGAAAATTTCACCAAATCATTAAGTTGGTCTCAAGAGTAATCCCAGCTCGCCACACTAACGCATCGCACACCTCTCGGTGATCAGCCACATGCTTATATCTCTATAACGCATGGTTGCATTGAGCATAAGATTATTCCTATCTCTAGGAACACTACTTACTTTGCTTAGTGAGTTCCTCTACTTACCCTTTCGGGCAGTTGGTTATAGCTACTCAGCTCATAGACAAGCGTTGTGATAGCCTCGCACTGAACAATGAGGATTGACACACTATACTCGCGCAACGCACACCTCTCGGTGGTTTGCTACAAGCGTCATATCTCTATGTCGCATGATTGATTAAGCGATAACTCTGCAATCTACACTTAACTCATTGTGATGAAAGTAAAAGATGGTAAAGTAAAAGATGATGATGAAAATGATATTGAAGGAACTAAAGATATGCATTTATTACAAAATTTATTAATGTCTTAAGCTAAAATGTAATAAAATATAGATGTAAGAAGAGAGGTGGAACGCTAAATGTAGGCAAATCTTGCTTCCATGAGATGTGTGTCAAGGCTGCCAGTGGTGCAATGGATGGGTGGTAGAGTAGTCTCTCTCGAGCTCTATCTTCGGCGAAGCTCCGTTCATCAATCAGAGGAAGTTGTGGAAATGAAGAACTTTCAAAGACTATCTGCTCATGCTCTCGTATGTGATCACAGGAATTTGCCTAAGGCAGAGTCCTAGATGCTTTGAATTTGGGCTCCAAGGCTCTATTTATAGAGCTCAAATGCCGATAGCATTGGTAATCCCATGTTGAATCACTGCCATTCTTGTCGCGGTAGGGGAAATGTCATCATGACCTTATCTCTTTGATACTCCCGAGGTATGCGTTCATGATTGTTTCTTCTAAAGTATCAATGCATCCCACCCACTTTGCGGTCATCCTTTATCACGATTATCACTTTGTAGTTGCAACATTCCATGCGATGAACTTGTCTTCATGAAAATCAACGCAGGCGATCAACTTTACGATGGTCTGAGATCAACGCATGTGATCGATTCCTACGATAACTACAAAAATAGACATTTTTGTTAGGGTTGATGCCCTAAAGTCTCGTGTCCTGTAGTTTGTAAACAGT
The DNA here is from genome assembly GCF_009727055.1 of Benincasa hispida. Classification (NCBI taxonomy): domain Eukaryota; kingdom Viridiplantae; phylum Streptophyta; class Magnoliopsida; order Cucurbitales; family Cucurbitaceae; genus Benincasa; species Benincasa hispida. The sequence continues at coordinate 7,154,210 of NC_052360.1, read as the reverse complement.
TTGTACGAACGTTTGTGATGTATAATATTTGATATTTTACTTCACTTTCTAATTTTGCTCATTTAAATGTTTTATTTGCTTTACTACAAACCAATAAACTAAAATCCCTGGTTTTCTTTATGTAACTTAAGCATGTATGTAGTGACATACAAGTAGATCATCTCTTAAGTGATAACCAAAATGGTCTGTAGTATATGGATATTGAAGGGAAACCTTATCCTAGTAACGTTACGGATGCGACCCGCTTTGTGGAATAGTTGCAAGTGTTGTAACTTGTAACAGATAGTCAGATCCTGATCATTCGTGTAGGGGACATGCGAGGGGGGTCGTCGTATACAAAAAGTTTATATAAGACCTGATCACGAAGTGTTAATGTCTCGTTATATAACATTGTTAATGACAAAGACTTCACTTCACTAGGATGACCATAGGTAACATGACCTTAATCCTAAGTGAGTTGGAAACTCTTGCCATTGAGGGCGGTCCTTTGATTTGCATGGGTGCGAGTGGCCAGGCCGTCGACTTAAACCTACCACTTTGGGGATTCGTTTGATTTGGGAGTTGGGAACTCAGCTACACAAGAGGGAATTCATTCCTTCCCCGAAGTAAGGGTAAGTAGATAGATAGCTCCCTTAAGGGCTGATTCTAGGGCTTGAATGATGTGGCGCCGCACACTCTTACCTGAGAGGAGTTCACACATAGTTGGACTATATTGTATTTTTCATTAGAGGGATCAGTGGCACTTAAAGAGTGAGATGTAACTATAGGGGCAAAACGGTAAATTGACCCAGCTGTACTTATGAGCATCTTATAGATAGATATAGGATCTATGGAGCAATTACTTAGAAGTACATTTTGTGCAACAACCCTTCCTATCTGATAGAAAAGGATCCCATGATCCTGGACCGATCTTACCTGGGATCGAAAATCCCAAGTTTGTCTATGAAGAGCAGATCTAATTATATTAGTGTCTATAATTGATTTCTTCTGCGTAATACTAATCGATAGGGCCTCATTGGTAAGTGCTACAAGATCTCGTACATTGGAACCCATGGTTATGGAACCGAATCCATTATTATGGAACATTTTCTTTTCCAAGTGAAATCCCTTAGTATATGAAAGAGTGAAAAAGTGCTTTCGTTGTTGTGGAATAAGAAGCCTTCGTACTCATGATTGGTTATATCCGATGGACACAGAAATATATCTATGGTAAGAAGAGTTCAGTTTTGGTCTTTAGTGGAATGCCTGGCAGTTAATGGATGGTGAATCTCGTTGCTAAAGAGTTTAGTCAGTTATTCACGTACCATTGGAGCTTCGAGCCATAGGTCCATAAGGTTCCCTTGGTAGCTTAGCTTGGATACAAGTTGAGAATCAGTTTTTGGGTCAGTTTAAAATGTTCAAATTGACAAAAGGGAGTTCGATATAATATAATTGAACTGGTTAATTATATATGATATAATTAACTAAATGTATGGGATACGTTATTATGGAGGAAATTGGATATAAATATGATTTATATCAAATAGAGGAGAAAACACTATAGTAGATATATGATATCAAACTATAGGTTAAGAACATAATATGATTATATTAATTAATTAATTAATTGGGCGGTTATTTGATAATTGGCCGAGTTTTTCTCCGGATTAGTGCGAAAGTGGGAAGTTCAATTCAGTTCTTGTAACTGAAGAATAAAAATGAAAATAGTTTTCATTTTTTAGAGAGACATGCAAAATTCGCTCATGGTATGAAAGTATACGATCGCTTAGCATTGAGAGCCTATACGATAGTGCTCACCTTCTTAAACGATTACACACCCACGTACTAAATGATCGCCCGCGATTTCTAAACGATTGCTTACGTTTTCTATACGATCGCTTAGCGCGCCGAACGGAACTAAATGATCGTTTACCTTTTGATAGACGATCGCTTAGCTAAACCTACACGATCGTGTACCCCAACCAAAACGATAAGCACCCGACTATATGATAGTCTTTTGCTTTCTCCCACTTGTTTGTTCATTCTACACGATCGTCTTTCCTCCTCCCCTCTACCAATTCCATCAAAGTCCACCCTTTGGATTCTCACTCCGAGAATACCGAGAGTTTCAAGTGGTGGTGTCGTTCTCGGTTGCTTCTTGTTCGTTCGCTGATGATCATAGTGCTGCTAGGTGACTGCTTGCTGGACAATAAGAAGCATGAGGAGTTCTCTTCCACTGGACCGAGTTCGATTGAAGAAAGTCTTCAAATGGTACATTTTCTGGGTCTTTTGTATTTATTTGTTAAAGCATGCCAATAATTAGTGTTTACAATGCATATCTGTATGTTATAATGTATATGTGGTAATTCTATCACAATGAAATCGAAAAGATATGCTTCCACTCATAGGCATTCTTGTTTAAGCATTCCTTCAATTTTGACCAAGATAACGCATGATATAGGGTTAACGGGAATTTTCAGTGCTAATCGACACAATCTCATTTTTTCACATGAATTCTTATCAGTATCAACACATAATCTGCTCATCAACCCTCATAATTCTAATAAAAAGGCTACAATAGCTTGTATTTCTATAAGCTATCAGAAGCAAATGTTGCTTTATCCTCTAAAAAGTTCAACAGAGGTTTGACCTCTAGAACAAAGTCCGTGCCTTCTTCTTCCGAAACCAAAAAGTAGAAGAAGTAGAAAGGTGGAAATGGGAAAGCTAACCCACTAGTCATTGTCCAAAAGAGCAAGAAAGCCAAGGTTACAAAGGGAATCTGTTTCCATTGCAACCAGGATGGACATTGGAAGAGAAACTATCCCAAATACTTGGTAGAAATGAAGAAGGCTTAACAAGGTAAATATGATTTACTTGTTTTGGAAACTTGTTTAGTGGAGAATGATATTTAGTCTGGATAATTGATTTGGGTACCACTAACCACGTTTGTTCTCCATTTCAGGGAATTAGTTCCTAGTGGCAACTAGAAGCTAGGAAGATCACAATGCGGGTTGGAAATGTGCACATCGTCTCAGTTGTGGCAGTCGGAGATCTCCAGTTAACTTTACAGAATAAATATATTTTGTTAGAAAATGTATATGTAGTTCTTGGTTTGAAGAGGAACTCAATTTCTGTAAAGTGTTTATTTCAACAATCATATTGTATAAATTCTCTGTAAATAAAATGTTTATTTCAAAGAATGGTGTCAATATTTGTTCTACTGAATTGGAAAACAATCTTTATGTGCTAAGATCGTTAGCAACTAAAGCCCACCATAACATTGAAATTTTTAAAACTACTGTAAATTAAAATAAAAGACTCAGAATTTCTCCTAAAGAAAATGTACAACTTTGGCACCTTAGACTAGGACACATCAATCTCAATAGGATTGAGAGGTTGGTGAAGAATGGACTTCTAAGCGAGTTAAAAGAAATTTTTTTACCTGTGTGTGAGTTATGCCCTGAAAGCAAAATGACTAAAAGACCTTTTACTGGAAAAGGTCACAGGGCCAAAGAATACTTAAAGCTAATACATTTAGACCTCTGTGGTCCAATGAATGTAAAACCGAGAGGAGGTTTGGAATATTTCATCATCTTTACTGATGATTATTCAAGATATGAGTATGTTTATTTCATACAACATACGTTTGAATCCTTTGAAAAGTTCAAAGAGTTCAAGGTAGAAGTTGAAAATGCATTAAATAAAACAATTAAGACATTTTGATCTAATCGAGGTGGAAAGTTTTTGGATCTAACATTCCAGAACTATTGGATAGAATATGGAATTGTATCCCAACTCTCAGCACCTAGTAACGTCAACAGTGGTGTATCAGAAAGAAGAAATCGAACCTTGTTGGACATGGTTCGATCTATGATGAGTTACGCTTCCTTTCCTGATTTGTTTTGGGGTTTTGCAGTACAGACTGCAACGTATATTTTGAATTTTATTCCATCCAAAAGTGTTATGAGAATTCCTTTGAAGTTATGGAATGGTCGTAAAGCTAGTTTACGTCATTTCAAAATCTGGGGTAGCCTAGCACATGTGCTTGAGACAAATTCTAAGAATCTGGAATCTCGTTCAAAACTGTGCCTATTTATAGGCTACCCCAAAGGAACAGAGGTGGTTACTTTTCGAACCTAAAGAAATAAAATGTTTGTGTTGAAAAACACTACTTTTTTGGAAAAAGATCACATAAGGGAGCACAAGCCCTGCAGTAAGGTTGTGTTGAATGAACTTTCCAAGGAATCTACTGAATCTTCAACAAGAGTTGTTGCAGAACCCAATATTTCAACAAGAGTTTTTGAAACTGGATCATCTAGTATGTCAAATCCACCTCAAATGTTGAGGGAGCCTCGACACAGTGGGAGGGTTGTGAACCCCCTGTTGATGTGTTATTTTATGAGGTGGAATTGTGGATGAAATGCGATGATGAAAATTCATTGAGCACTCAAGTTTTCTCAGTGGAATAAAAATGTAAACCCCACTGAGTTTCCTGGTAATTCCAGGGTCGAACTTAGGGACTTGGGAAAGCAATATGCGGTGGTAATTTTCAGAAAACCTTGCAGTAACCAAATAAATCAAGTAGTTGTTGAGAATATTGTTGCGATAATAAAAATAAACAAATGTGGCGGAGTTCGAAAAGAGTTGATAAAATGGAAGATATGATGAGTATGCGGTGAACGGGTTGAGAAGGGTTTCGGCTAACACTTCCTAGAATGCGTTCATGCTTTGCGATCATGCAATTTGCATACAATAGTAAACCATCTCTCGATGCGAATGCTACGGCTTCTAATGCTAGAACGCATACGATATATGCGATAAGTCTATAGGACCTACACATAAGCCTCTATTCTTATTTATGCGATGACGAAATGACACATACACAAATGGCGATCACATAATATCATACCTATCTCTAGGGTACATGCGATGTAGGTTGACAAACAGAACTTATCTCTAAGTCCCTATCTCTTGCCTGTCTCTTATACACATCTAGATGTGTATAAGAGACAGCCTATCTCTAGGGTACATGCGATGTAGGTTGACAAACAGAACTTATCTCTAAGTCCCTATCTCTTGTTTATGTAGTTCTAATCTTACTCTCTCGAGTCTAGATTCTAACCTAGCTCTCTCAAGTTTAGGTTATTTCTTTAGACTCTCTCTTGAGTAGCTCTAAAGGAATGTTTGGCATAGCATAAAACAAGACAATCGCAAGCAATGAAAATCCTAGGTCATGTTAGCTTAGTTCTTCTCAACCCATTCGACTAGTTTAGCTACTCATGCGTGCTAAGAGAATGAACAGATGTAGAATAAAAACTTCCATTGTATAAATATAAAGATGAAGTACAAACAACAATGCAAGAATAGAATAAAGAGCCTGGTAGCAATCTCTTGCTTCACAGGCTTTTACACTGTCTTTTCTACTCGTGTTCAAAAGATAATCTTGCTCTCACGAGAGTCGGCCCGCTCTTTGCTTCTACACCTCTGAGTTCTCTCTCGAGTTGCCCTGAGCGATCTTCCGGTGTCTCTACTCTTCCCTTGCTCCTCCTTCTTCAAGATTAAAGAAAAACTATGAACAAAAGCATGCTGAGCTAACTGAACTGAACCTCTTTTCTGAAGAATGCCATTGGTATTTATAGAGCTTCGGGGTGAAGGGCGGCTTCTCTCTTATGATTGCACAGATAGGATGGCTTTAATTCCCTGAATGATGCGCCGAATATTTGTCACCAAAAAACTGAATGTACTTGTTATCGTTAACGACTGTTAACTTAATTCAGATTCGACCGTCATCAGCTTTCTGTCCCATCGTGATTAATTATGCCTTTCACCCAGATGCGCCCACCAAGTTGCACCGACTCTATGCGACAATCCTTCTTGAGCAAATGTTTGTGAACACAATCACTGCAAAGCCTTGCGGTAATGTTGCATTCGATCAATGATTTCCTGTGATTGCTCTCTCCACCTTACGTCAACGCATATTCTGCATAAAAATACAAAAATCAACTATTTGTATGCAATGAACGCATGCGACCGCAATGTTATAAATTTAATGCTTTTGGACTCAATCTAACATATTTTATCAGTGTAAGCCAACATTGTTTAAGAACTTAGTACTATGATAGTGTGTATTTCTGCCCGTTATCACCTGTCCATTACATGGGTTTAATAGAAATCATAGCTATGGTAGCTGAAGGAGATGTTGAGGATGCATTATCTTACAAGAAAGCAATGCAGTATTTTGACAGAGTTGAGTGAATCAAAGCTATGGATCTCAAAATGGAGTCGATGTACTTCAATTTGGTTTGGCATCTTATAGATCTACTGATGGGGGTTAAATCTATAGGTTGAAAATGGATCTACAAGAGGAAACGGGGTGCTAATGGGAAGGTGCAAATCTTCAAGGCTAGACTAGTGGCAAAGGGTTATACCCAAGTTGAGGGAGTCGACTATGTGGAGACTTTCTCAGCTGTTGCTATGTTGAAGTCTATTGGAATCCTTTGTCCATTGCCTCATATTATGACTATGAGATTTGGAAAATGGATGTCAAGATTGCTTTTCTGAATGGAAATCTTGAGGAGACTATTTATTTGGAGCAGTCTAAAGGATTCATAACCCATGGTCAAGAGAAAAAGGTTTGTAGGCTTAATCGGTCCATTTACGGACTGAAGCAGGCTTTTCTATCTTGGAACATAAGATCTGACACTGCGATCAAATCTTATGGCTTTGACAGAATATTGACGAGCCTTGTGTATAGAAGAGGATCATCAACAGTTCAGTAGCTTTTCTAATATTGTATGTAGACGATATCCTACTCATTGGGAATGATGTAGGTTTACTGACTGAAGTTAAGAACATGCTAGTGACCTAATTCCAAATGAAAGATTTTGGAGAGGCTTAGTTTGTTTTGGGAATTTAGATATTATAGAGATTGAAAGAACAAACGCTAGCTTTGTCTCAAGCATCATACAATAAAAAAATGCTTGTCAAGTATTCGTTGTAGAACTCCAAGAGTTACTACCTTTTAGGAATGAAATTATATTGTCTAAGGAAAAGTGTCCAAGACACCTCAAGAGGTTGAGGAAATGAGACAGATCCCTACAACATCGACTATTGGTAGCCTAATGTATGCGATGTTATGTACTAGAATTGACATCTACTATGCGGTGGGGATAGTCAGTAGTATCAATCTAATCCAGAATTTGATCACTGGACAACCATTAAGAATATCCTTAAGTATCTACAGAAGATGAGGGACTACATGCTCGTGTATGGTTCTAAGGATATGATCCTTACAGGATACACAAACTCTGATTTCTAAACTGATAAGGGAAATCCATATCAGAATCAGTTTTCACTATTAATGGAGGAGTAGTAGTCTGGAGAAGCACTAAACAATGGTGTATTGCTGACTCCACCATGGAGGCTAAGTATGTAGTGGCTTGTGAAGCTGTTTGGTTGAAGAATTTTTTGACTGATTAGGAAGTCTTTCTAGGCATGTCCATTACACTTTATTGTGATAATAGTGGTGTTGTGGCTAATTCTAGAGAGACTAGAAGTCATAAGCACGGGAAACACATAGAGCGGAAGTATCATCTGATCCAAGAGATTGTACATCGAGGGGACGTGATTGTCACGCAGATAGCTTCAGAGCACAACATTGTCGATCCATTTACAAAGGCCCTCACAGCTAAGGTGTTTGAGGGTCACCTACAGAGTATGGGTTTACGAAACAGGCCATGTTTAGACTAAGGCAAGTGGGAGATCAGTACTGGGCGTGTTATGCCTTAGTTTATTGTTTGCAAACTTCGTATATTAGTTTGACTTATACATTGTACACCCCACTAGCTTTAGGTCAAGTGCAAGATTGTTGGTTTGGTGCCCTAAATCTCGTAGGGTTCTATAGCTTGTAATTGTAATGTACAAACATTTTATTTATTTAATAAAATATATGATTTTTTTTTCAATTTTAGTTGCATTAACCACAAACCAATAAACTAAGATCCAAGGTTATTTTGTAGCTTAAACATGTATGTAGAGACATAAGGGTGGATCATGTTTAAGTGATAACCTAAATGGTCTGTAATAGATGGATAAGGCTAGATACTTTATCTTGGTGACACTACGAGTATGGCCTGCTTTACAGATGTTACAATTGTTGTAAAGTACTACAAGTGATTTGATCTTGATACTCATGTGGAGACATGAGAGCGGGGATATTCTATACAAAAGAGTTTGTATAAGACCAGACCACGAAATAACTAGTCTCATTATATAACGCCCTTCATAATAGAGACTTACATTTCACCAAGATAACCATAGGTAACATGACCTGAATCCTGAGTGAGTTGTGAACTTCTGCCTATGAAGGCGGTCCTTTGATTTGTATGGGTGAGAGTGGCTAGATCGTCGACTCAACAAGCCTACCATTATGGGAATTTGTCTGATTGGGGAGCTGGAAACACAACTACACAAGAAAGAGTTCACTACTTTCCCAATATCAGGGTTGTTGGGTTGTATGTCCTAAAACTCGTAGTTTTGTAAACAGTAAACATATATGAAGTTTATTCAGACAAGTGTTGTTGATTGTTTAATAACTCTAAATCCAATAAGCTACGAACCCTTGGCTATTGTCATGAATACTTAGACTTTATGTGGAGACATAAACTTGATCAAATTCGAGTAAAATAGCCTAAACTGTCTATAGTACTTAGATTAGGTTGGGTACCTATTTTTGGAGATACTATTGAATACGACCCGCTTTATGATTGTTACAAATGTTGTAAAGTGTCATAAACGATGTGATCAGTTCATTCATGTAGAGACATTGAGTGGGAGTGTTCCACACAGACCATGAAATAATCACTATTACATATTAACACCGTTTACTATTAACATTGATTAATATCACTTCTTGATGACCTAGATAACTTGATCTGAATCCTGAGCTGTCTATGAACTCCTGTTTATTTGCGATTGTCCCTTGATCTGCATAGGTGAGGGTAAGCCCAGCGTTGCTGCTCAATATGCCTCCCATATTAGGGATAAGACCGGGTAGATGGTTGGGGACATAGAATTTTCAAGATGGAATTCACTCCTACCCATTTTAGGGATAGTAGAAAAGTTGTTCCCTTAAGGGCTAATCCCGAGTCTTGAACAAAGGAACCCATCCTCTCGTTGGTCTTACAGGGAATGGGTTTAGTGATTATCATCCTAAATCAATTGTTCATTAGAGGGACCATGGTACTTAAGGAGAAAAGATATAACTCAGGGGTATTTCGGTATTTGACTTAGCTGAGGTTACGAACAACCTGTGAAGGATCAACTTATTGATGACAGTTATATCAAATGAACACATAATATATCTACAATGAGGGGAGTGCAACTATAGGCTATAGTGGACAGTCTTGTTAGATAACGAATATTGATTAACTAGGTTAAAGAGTTTGACCGGTTAGTCTCAGATCATTGGAGTCCATGATCTGTAGGTCTATTGGGCCTCCTTGCTAGCTCAATATGGACAAAATTGAAGAACTAGGTGAAGTGAGAATTTGAAATGTTCAAATTCGGTCTTAAGGGAAAACTGTATTTTACATGAGTTATAATTTACAATTAAATAATTAATTTATTACTTAATTATTTTTTAGAGTATACTTGATCATTAGCATGAAAGTATTTTTTAAATTTGATTAATTTGATTAATCAAAGCTAGGTGTCTTAAACAATTTAATATATGATATTAAATTTATTTATTTTATTTAATTTTTTTTGATTAAATAATTTCCAAAATTTGAAAATTATATTTTAGTTTTTTAATAAAAACAAATTAGTTAGTGGAAAAATCCAATTGTTGGATCTTCCCACTAACTAAGTAGACTTTGAAGTGGTTTTTCTCATGCTTGACACCTAGAGATTATATGTTAGTGGAGTTTGAGGTGGAAGACATGCAAAATGAGATTTTGCATGTGTTTTCTCTATAAAAGGCTTTGTTTTTGAAATTTGCAAGACTAATGCTTCCTTTACTTTTGTCTTTTTTCTTCCACCACAAATTTTCTTTACTCTCATTCTTTATGTAGTGAAATTCTCTTATTTTCACTAACATAATGGTCCCAAAACCATGTTCTTCAATAGGAGAATAGCAGGATTTACCGTTGGTGGTGTCGATCGAGCTCAGGAGAGGAAGATTGCGGTGGAGTCTTTAAAGGTTGTATTTGCTATCCTTTTTGCATGCTTATTCTTGTTTTTATTACAATTAGAATGTTGTCGATTTCATCGCTTCTGCTGTGCATGCATTTTTTATATTCCATCAAGGGTAAGTAGATAAATTTATCCCTTAAGAGCTGATTTTGGGACTTGAACAATGTGGTACCAGACCCTCTCCTGGCTCGAGAAGGGTTTGATCATAGTTGGACTATGATTTATTGTTCATTAGAGGGATCGGTGGTACTTAAGGAGTTAGATGTAACTATAGGGGAAAAATGATAATTTTGGCCCAACTATACTTACGAGCAATTTGTGAAAGACCATTGTACTATTGAATGATTATATCCAATGTACACAGAAATATATCTGTAGTGTGAAGAGTACAGTTGTCGTTCTTTAGTGGAATGCCTGATAGTTAACAGATGGTGAATAATTTAATTAAAAGAGTTTAATTGATTATTCACGTACCATTGGAGCTTCAAGCTACAGATCCATGAGGTCTACTCTGTAGCACAATGAGAATTAATGAGAATCAATTTTGGATTAATTTGAATTGTTCAAATTAATTAAGAGAATTAATTATATGTGATATATTAATTTAATCTAATTATATATGATAGAATTACTATAATGTACATCATAATATAAAGTTTATTTGAGAGAAAATAAATATTTGAATATGATTCAAATATTAATTATATGAATTTGATTTATATAATTAAATTTAATATAGATGAGATTTATATTAAATGCCATTGGTGAGAGAATAGAAACTATATGTTATATTGTATTTGATACCATATAGAAACTATAGGTTATGTGTTATGTTTGATATAACATATAGTCTAATACATATTATATGATAAAGTAGTTATCATATAAATATATATTAAATTTATTTATGAAAATAAATAAATTTAATTTAGTTTATTTTAAAAATCAATTTGGGAGGGAGTTGTAACTCCCTCCCCTATTTTCTCTCCAATACGTGATAGTGGGGCAGAGGAGAGAAGTTCTTCTTATTCCTAGTGTAGTTTCATATATATATATATATATAAATACAGATACACAAAAATGGTATGAGAACATCTAAATCCCATCACTTCCTCTTATCTCTCTTAAAAAAAAAAATCACTCTCTTCCAAAATAGCTAGTGCCCACAAAACTCATGGATTTTCACCCAGAGAATACTGAGGGAATCAAGTGGTGGTGATCATGGTGGGGTTTCAAGTTCGTGTTTTTTTGGAGAAGAGGATAGACGAAGAAGATTGTTCTTCAAGGGTTAGTTTTCTCATCCTAATTCTTTCATTTCCTTTTTGTTTGCATGTTGTAATTTTTTAATTATGCATAACTTTTGAACTCTATTTTTTTTAATGGCGTAATAAAGTAAAAGTGACTATTTTGTGGTCTGGTCTTATGCAAACTCATTGCATAGGATACCCCCACTCGCATGTCTCCACATGAACGATTCAAGATCACATCATTTGTATTAAATACAAAGTGGACTATATCCATAGTGTCCTCAGGTTAAGGTACCAAATCTTATCCCTATACTATTGACTATTTTGGCTATTGCTCAAACTTGATCCATTTTTATGTCTCCACATAAAGTTCAAGTATTCATACCATAGCTAGTTGTTGTTATTTTTATAGATTTAGGGTTAAAAGATGCGATTCACATATTCAATAACATTTTTACTGAATAAACTTCAATAACATTTTTATTGCAAAATAGAATATGTTCAAAGTTTACAAACTACGAGTTTTAAGACATAAAACCCAACAAATTCCCACTTAGACTAAAACTCCAATGAGGTTACTTACATACAATGTTGAGTGAGAGAGAACAAATATAAATACAATAAATTAGGGCATCATATACCCATGACTTTCTCTCGCTTGCCCTAGATTTACATAACTCACAGTTCTAAACTCATTAGGTGACCCTCAAACACTTTAGTCGTGAGAGCCTTTGTAAACGGATAAGAAATGTTGTGCTCTGAGGCTATCTGATGGACGATTACATCTCCTCGATGTACAATCTTCTTGATGAGATGATATTTGAGCTCAATGTGATTTCCTTGTTTATGGCTTCTGGGTTCTTTAGAATTTGCAACTGCTCTAGTGTTGTCACGATAGAGGGTGATAGGCAGATGCATGTTTGAAACAACTTCCAAATCAGTTAAGAATTTCCTAAGCCATACAACCTCATTTGCTGCTTTGCATGCAACCACGTACTCTGCTTCCATGGTGGAGTTAGCAATATAATGTTTCTTTATACTCCTCCAAACTATAGTTCCTCCATTTAGAGTGTAAACTGATCCCGATGTAGATTTCCTTAAATCTATATCGGTCTGAAAATCAGAGTTAGTGTATCCTGTAAGGATCAAATCCTTAATGCCATATACTAGCATATAGTTTTTTGTTCTTCGAAGATTCTTGAGGATATTTTTAACGGCAGTCTAATGATCATATCCTAGATTGGACTGAAACCTACTGATAATTTCCACTGCATAGCATATATCAGGTCGTGTACATAACATGAAATACATCAAACTACCAACTGCTGATGCATAGGGAATACATCTCATTTCCTTAACTTCTTGAGGTGTCTTTGGATACTGTTCCTTTGATAGATGAATTCTATGCCTGAAAGGTAAAAACCCATCTTAGAATTCTACATCTTATATCTAGACAACATTCTGTCTATATATGATGCTTTAAACAAGGCTAATGTTTTGTTCTTGCGATTCCGAACAATTTGGATTCCAAGAATAATTTGAGCTTCTCCCAAATCTTTCATATGGAATTGGGTTGCTAGCCATTGTTTAACGTCATTTAGGAATCCTACATCATTCCCAATGAGTAGGATATCATCTATGTATAATATTAAGAATGCTATAGTTTTTTCGACAATCTTTTTATAGACACAAGGTTCGTTAAAATTTTGTTCAAAACTATAAGATTTGATCATAGTATATTCCAGGATCTATATGCTTGTTTCAACCCATAAATGGATTGTTTTAGCTTGCAAACTTTTTGCTCTTGACCCTGTTCAATGAACCTCTCTAATTTAGCCAAATAGATACTCTCTTCAAAATTCCCATTCAGAAAGGTTGTCTTTGAAGGAACCATTGAAGGTCCTAGAGCGGAAACAAGATCAGATCCAAATCCCAAATTTTACAGAAATCAAAATTTTACAGAAGAAACAGAAACAATATGCATTTAATGAGAAAAGACAGAATGCTGAATAAATAATTAAGGAAAAAAATAATAAAGGAAGAGACACTAACCCTTGAAGAACTTTTCTTCTCGTGAGAAGTCTCCTCTACCAAAATGGCCACGAACTCGAATCCTTAATTTATCCCAAATGGCCACCACCAATTGGTTTCCTCTGTATTCTCGAGGATAAGAATCCAAGAGTTTTGCGGGCTCTAGATTTTTGGTGAGGGAAAGAATTAAAGATGAGAGGAGAGTTGAGAGATTTAGAGAACTGGGATTTTTCTGTAGAGATTTTTTTTTTGTATTCATCTCTTTGTCAAAACGAAGAAGATCACTCCCAACACCACACACAATACGTGGGTTTAGAGAGAATAGGGGAAGGAAGTTATTTCCCTCCCTTAATTTCAAAACTAAAATTTAAAAATAAATTTATTTTTAATTAATATATATATATATATATATAACCCGTTCAAGTAATCCCTCGATCTAACTCGTTCACGAATGTGTCGAACAAGTCACAAACTCTCCCCAGACAGCAGTAAACAATAACGAGAAACTAGAACCAACAGGGACACTACCACTTGGTGACCTTGGTATTCTCGGTGTGAGAATCCATGAGTGGTGGGCTCTGGCTAATTTTGGTTAGAGGGGAAGTTTAGAGTTGACGATTGAGGAACCATGGTTATCGTATAGCAAAGTCTCTTGATCATTTACAGAAACGAGTCTAACGCATAGGCTTTCAACAAAAATTGTGCAGTAGTTCTCTATCGAGTAATTCAGATCCCTTGGAATAATAAAATCATATTTCATATATTCCATTTTGCCACACAACCGAATAACTCCCCACTAAGGGTAGTTATGGAGAAAAAGGATTTAATTATCAAATAATTAGTAATTATAAATAAATTTGATAACTAACTTATCATATTATATTTATAACTTATAGTTCCAATATTGCATCATATACAATATATAAACCCCAGTTCTTTTTCTCTATTTTATGGCATTTAATATAAATCATATTTATATTAAATTTAATAGTTATGAATCTTATTCATAGAAAATACATTCGAATCATATTAAATATTTGTTCCTCTAATTAAACAATAATGTATCAAATACATTATATGAATTATATCATATATAATTGAATTAATTTAGTTATATCATATATAACTAAGTTCCCTCTTATTAATTTGAAAATTTCAAAGTAACCCAAAAAACTTATTCTCAACTTAAATCCATTGAGCTACCAAAGAGACCTTAGGGACCTGTAGCTTGAAGCTCCAACCGTACGTGAATAACTGCTTTAATCACATTATCCACTATCCATTAACTGTTGGGCACCCTACAAAGACCGACAGCTGCACTCTTCGCACTACATATATATTTTTTGTGTCCATTGGATATAACCAATCAACAGTACAATGACCCTTCATAAATCACTTGTAAGTAGACCTAGGCCAAATTCCCATTTTGCCCTTGTAGTTATATCTAATTTCTTAAGTACCACTAATCCCTCTAATGAACAATAGATCATAGTCCCACTATGACTAAATCCCTCTCGGGCCAAGAGAGGGTGGGCGCCACATTATTCAAGACCCAGAATCAGTTCTTAAGGGAACAATTTATCTACTTACCCCTGCTTCAGGGAATGAGTGAATTCCATCTTGTGTAGCTGAGTTCCCAGCTCCCCGATCAGATAAATCCCCAAAATGGTAGACTTGTTGAGTCGGCGATTTGGCCACTCTCACCCATGCAAATCAAGGAACCGCCCTCATAGGCAAGAGTTCACAACTCACTCAGGATTAAGGTCATGTTACCTATGGTCATCCTAATGAAATGAAAGTATATATTATGAATAACGTTATATAATGAGACTAAAAATTTCATGGTCTGATCTTATACAAACTTCTTTGTATAGAATATCCCTGCTAGCATGTCTAATACATGAATGATCAGGATCAGATGATTTGTAGCACTTTACAACATTTGTAACACTTAGAAAGCGGGCCATACTCATAGTGTCACCAGGATAAGGAACCTAGCCTTATCCATATACTACAGACCATTTAGGTTATCACTTAAACATGATCCACCTGTATGTCTCCACATACATGTTTAAGTTACAATGATAACCATGGATGTTAGTTTATTGGTTTGTGGTTAATGCAACTAAATTATCATTTATTTCGTAGACAGAAGTGAATAAAATATCATATATTATTAATCACATAAATGTTTGTTCATACAAGGTTTACAAACTATAGGACCCTACGAGATTTAGGGCATCAACCCCAATATATATATAATAACCAACTTATTATATGTATATATATGTGTATATAACTATATATTATATCGTATACAACATATAACCTATAGCTTATTATTGTATCACATACAATATAACCTATAGTTTCAATTCTCTCACCAATTACATTTAATATAAATTCCATTTATATTAAACTTAATTATATGAATCCAATTCATATAATTAATATTTGAATCATATTTAGATATCTATTTCCTCTCAAATAAACTTTATATTATAATATATCAAAATACATTATAGTAATTATATCACATATAATTAAATTAAATTAATTATTTCACAAATAATTAATTCCCTCAATTAATTTGAAAAATTCAAAATAATCCGAAATTGATTCTCATCTTATCCTTGTTGAGCTACAGAGGGGACATCATGGACCTATAGCTTAAAGCTCCAATGGTACTTGAATTGTCGGTGAGGGTGTGACACCACATTGTTCAAGTCCTAGAAATTAATTTATCTACTTACACCGACCTCGAGGAAGGAGTGACTTCTATCTTGTGTAGCTGTGTTTCCAATTCCCCAATCAGACGAATCCCCAAAATTGTAGTCTTGTTGAGTCGTCGATCTAGCAACTCTCACCCATAGAAATCAAAGGACCACTCTCATAGGCAGGAGTTCACAACCTGTCTCTTATACACATCTAGATGTGTATAAGAGACAGATCTAATCTTGTGTAGTTGTATTCCTAGTTCCCAATCAGACGAATCCCCCAAAATGGTAGGCTTGTTGAGTCGGCGATCTGACCACTCTCACCCATAGAAATCAAAGGACCACTCTCATAGGCAGGAGTTCACAACTCACTCAGGATTTAGGTCATGTCACCTATGGTCATCTTGGTGAAATGTAAGTCTCTATTATGAACGGTGTTATATAATAAGACTAGTCATTTTGTGGTTCGGTCTTATATAAACTCCTCTGTATAGAATATCCTCACTTACATGTCTCCACATAAATGATTAGGATCAGATCATTTATAGCATTTTATAACAATTGTAACATCTACAAGGCGGGTTGTACTCGTAGTGTCACTAGGATAAGGTATCCAACCTTATCCATTTATTACAGACCATTTAGGTTATCACTTAAACATGATCCAATTGTATGTGTCTACATACATGTTTAAATTATAGAAGATAAACTTGGATGTTAGTTTATTGGTTTATTGGATTAATGCTACTAAATGTAAATAAAACATCTCATATTTTATTAAATAAATAAAATATTTTGTATAATACTGTTACCAACTACATGACCCTACGAGATTTAGAGCATCAACCCCAACAGTCTTGACATCCATTTGCCAAATCTGTACCTTATCGGTTTGGTCTCGTTTCCTTTTGTAGATCCATTTACAAGCAATAGGTTTTACTCCATCTAGTCGATCTACAAGTTCCCATACCGAATTAAAGTACATGGACTCCATTTCAAGGTCCATGGCTTTGATCCACTGGTCTCAGTCTACATCATTCATTGGTTGATTAAAGATCAATGGATTCTCAATGCCATCATCAGGATCTGAGTTTCTGTTAAACCCATGTAACAGTTAGGCTATTGAACGACCCTCCCACTACATCGAGGCACTCTCAACTCTTGAGAAGGATGTGACTAACCAATTCCCTCAACAACTTTTCTTGAAGGACCTACTTGATCAACAACTCTTGTTGTTCTATCTGTAGCATCTTTGGAAATTTCATTCAGTACTAATTTACTTTGAGGATGATGATCTCTCGTGTGGTCTTCCTTTAAGAATGCAGTGTTAGTTGATACAAATACTTTGTCATCTTGAGGATCAACCACCTTTCATTTCCTTTAGGTATCTTATGATAGATACGATTTTGAACGACGTTTCAACTTCTTTGGGTTTTGCACCAACACGTGTGTCGGGCATCCCTAAATTCTGAAGTGAGATAAACTACCTTTACGTTCTCTCCATAATTCATATGGTGTTTCAAAAACATTTTTTGAAGGAACCATGTTCAAAGTGTATACTGCAGTATTGCATATCCCTAAAATGAATTAGGTAACTGAGCATAGCTCATCATTGAACGAACCATGTCTAATAGAGTTCTATTTCTCCTTTCCAATACACCATTGTACTAGGGTGTACTGGGTACTGTGAGCTGAAATTGAATTCTATGTTCTATCAAATAGTCCTGGAATCTTAAGTCTATATACTCTGCACCTCGATCTAATCGAAGTGTTTTAATTGTTTTACCTACCTGGTTCTCAACCTCAACCTTATACTCCTTGAACTTTTCAAGGTTTTCAAACTTGTGATGTATTAGGTAAACATAGCCATACCTTGAATAATCATCAATAAAACTGATGAAATATTCATACCCTCCTTCTGCTCTGACATTCATCAGGCCACAGAGATTTGAATGCATGAGTTTTAAGGGTTCTTTGGCTCTAAGACCTTTTCCTATAAAAGATCTTTTGGTCATCTTACCCTTAAGACAGGTTTCACATGGAGGTAAAGAGTTATCTTATAACTAATTTAGGAGTCCACTATTGACCAACTTCCTAATCCTATTGAGATTAATGTGGCCAAGTCTCAAGTGCCAAAAATAGGTATTAGAAGAAACTTTTCATCTTTTATTTTGAGTTTCAGTAGTTTTAAACATCTTAGTATTCAAAATAGCCTTTTCCTTAGTTAGTTTTGACATATACATGAGGTTTTCAAGTTTTACAGAACAAATTTGAACACCTCTTGAACTAACGAACACTTCATTAATTTCAAAAGATACTTTGTACATATGTTCTAACAAGTAAGAGATAGATATTAAATTCCTTCTTATATCAGGAACATAAAATACATTTCCAAGTAAAACGAATCTATCTCC
The DNA here is from genome assembly GCF_009727055.1 of Benincasa hispida. Classification (NCBI taxonomy): domain Eukaryota; kingdom Viridiplantae; phylum Streptophyta; class Magnoliopsida; order Cucurbitales; family Cucurbitaceae; genus Benincasa; species Benincasa hispida. The sequence continues at coordinate 7,135,628 of NC_052360.1, read as the reverse complement.
CAAAAACAACTTTAAGTCATCCATTGCATTGGCTGAGACGACCTTTTTTGTTCCAACCTTGATAGTCATCTTGCCCTCTGCAAGCTGTCTCCAGGAACTAGTTTCCTGAATGAAAGTGCAAATATGATTAGTGGCACTCGAATTAGTATGTAGATTAAGTGAGTATTCTCTAAATAACATGTTGGAAAATAATCTCAAGCAACTTGCATAATATCATACATTAATCATAGCTCTATAATCAATCATGCTACCAAACCTTAGTTGAGAATGAGCATTCATAGCTCAAGCTCCCAACCTCCATTCATGGTCGAGAGACCCATACTTCGGTCCCATAATAAAGACTGTAGCCAGGAGACCCATACTTCGGCCTCTCATAAAGAACTACTTACGTGCACGTGGAGTATACTAAGTACCATCAACACCTTAGGAACTTCCTCGGATACCTTCTATACCTTCGGTACCCGGTATATTAGAAACATAAAATTTATAGAAGATTCGAGCATCATAAGCTTTAGGCTTCGCACTAACTTAGCTTTCGCCCTAAGCGCATCATTATCATTCAACATGCATACTTCACAGTTAATAACATGTAGTTGCATTACTTTTTCATACATTCTTAACATATGCTAGGATTAACAAAACTCATTTAAAATATAAGTATAAACTTTAGTTGCTTGGAAAACCCATCAATATTTGCATGAAATTAATTTGGAACGTATGTCCCTTTTGCGAACATATTTGAAAACATTTAATCACTCACAGATCATTGAGCTTGGTTCTTCCTAAGCTTTGTAGGCCTCTCCAATGGACGTAGCTCCTACACATAAAAGAATAAGAGTTTAGTTGCTACTTGGTCTCCCTTTTGAGACTACACTTTTAGGTAAGCTCATACTTAGTAAAGGGTTGCCTAATCGTCCAACTTTTTCCAAATTCAACTTCTAACTTAAATAACTTGAAAACTAGAACCCATTTTAAGAAAGTTCCTTCTCCAAACATGTTTGAAATTTCATCACCAATGTTACAAAGTTTTAGCGTGAAACTTCTTTTGGTTTAACCTGGGCCCTCGAATCTTTCCCGACAGCTCTAACCACAACTCCTTGTTTGAGTAAAGATTCTAGGGTTAACGTCCCAAAATATATAACTCGAACCATAGACCTTTTCTTGCCAAGGTTTCTTCTACAAACTTACTTGAAATGGTGTCTACGAGAATACCTTAAAGTCTCGGCTTGAAAATCTAAGTGATTCGGTCTAGATCTACATTTCTTCGTCGAGTGCCCAGAAATGCCCCAAATGAACCTTCGACTCTTCCTTCCTTCTCTAGCCCTCTTTCCAGTGAGATCTCCCTTCCAAAGGCTTGATTTCAGAAACTAGACTCGTAGAGCTTTCGAATGGTACCAATTTCGTCTGGTTTGCTCAAGCAAATCATCCAAAATGAGCCCTTGAAATTCTATTCCTTATTTATACTACTGTCTAACTCTTTACATGAAATCTCCTTAAGCCACCTCATCCACTAGTGGAGATCAAGGGCCGAGATTAAGCCATCTGTCCAGGTAACTAAAAGAGAAGTCTAAAACTGAGAGTTTAAATCTGAGTGTTTCGAGCAACTCGATCCTCGCTGGTCAAACTCGATGGAAAGATGTCCTTACTTGACGGAAAATTTCAAGACTCTTTGTTAAATACTTGATGGAAGGACTCGCTACTCGATGGGAAAACTCGACGCTAGAAGCTCGCTCAACGCATGCTGCTAACTCGACGCTCGAACTCGACACGTGACCCTTCCTCACTTACCCTCGACGCTTGTCCCCTTCCTCGCTCACTTCTACTCGACACTCGATAGCCTTTACTCGATGATCGCCCTTCCTTCATTACTTATACTCGACGCTCGATAGCATTTACTCGATGCTTGCCTAGCGCTCACTTGATGCTCAAGCATCCTTCAACACGATCAACATTTAGCCAGAATTTCTCTTGTAAAGCCAAATTAATATGTACTGAGAGCTAAGTTTCCTTAATTAACCATTTTTCCTTCTTCAAACTCACCATTTACCTCGAGATGTACAAACCCAATCTAACTTAGATATTTAACCCAACATTTTTCTTAACTTAAACAATAACATAATTAAAAAGGAGAAAGTAAGGTGTAGGTTTTATAACTTTAATTTACAAATTTGGTTTGTAAGGGCCCATTGTTTTGGATATTAATTTGAAATCGAGTATGTAAATTATTTGTCTGTATCGTTTATAAGTTATCTAGCGACTTTCTGGAGAAAATGAGGCCTAAATTGGAGCAAATTTGATAGAGATCATGATGGCATAGTAGGCGACTGTACAGCAGCATTGCAACACTGTGCTCTAGCATTGCAATGCTGCGAAGATGCGGACGAAAGGATTTTTCGGTAGTGTTGCAACGCATCGAGACGAAAAAATGATGCAGTTTGGTTCATGGTTCAGCCGGTTCACGTGCAGTTCACTTGGTTTGAACGGTTCGCGACTTAGTTCCTATTTTGGTCCAGTTCAGTAGCCATATTTGCTGTAATAGTTAGTTTTCTAATTAATTAAATTAATAGAAATGTTATATTTATTTAATTAATTATTTAGGAGTCCAATCTCGGTCCATATATTGTTCTTTTAATTATACATTTGATGTATGGTTTATTTTTATTTAATATATGTCATAATGTATGCCATATAGAAAATCCACCATAGGTTATGCATTTAATTAAGCATCATGAATGTTATAAATGTTATAACATAATTGCATGATTTAGTTTTATAGCATGCTCATGCATCATATAATATAAATGTTATAATATATGTTTGCATGCATTAATGACATTATCATGCATCATTATATTATAAGTGCTATAATATATAACTAGAAAGTATGGATAATGTCATTATGAATTTCATTACTTTAGTATATAAATGTTATGTATGTTAAGTAATGAAATGGGAATTGCATGAAGCATGTCATTACTTTAGGTAACTTTCTAATTTTTCCTAAGTATGATATCAAATTCAATGAATGGTTTTAATTTGTTTCATTTATTTTATAATCGTTATAATTAAATGAAATTAAAAATTAAAATCATGAAGGTTGAAGCTCTTTCACGTGGAACTCAGTTGAATTTGAAGAGGATACTTCAAAGGTATTGTGTTCAGCAAACTCTCTTCTATAAAGGTTACTTTGAAACATGTTTTTAAACTAAAATTAAGTATGATGAGAGTGCTTATTGATTTTGTTTTTCCTCCACTGCACGTTAACATACTCTAACAAGGTCCATAAGGTCCCCTTGGTAGCTCAAAAGGATTTAGTTGAGAATCAGTTTTTGGGTTAATTTGAATTGTTCAAATTAATAAGAGGAAATTTAATTATATATGATATAATTAAATTTCCTCAATTATATATAATTGTTATAATGTATTTAATACATTATAGTTTATTTAGAGGAAATGAACATTTGAATGATATTCAAATATATATTCTATGAATGTGATTCATAGTTGTTAAATTTATATTAAATTGCCATAAAATAGAGAAAATGAACTATAGTTTATATTGTATATGATACAATATTAAAAGTATAAGTTATGTGTTATATTTGATATAATATATAGTTTAATATAAATAAGATAGGATAAGTTAGTTATCATATTTATTTATATTATTTTATTATTTTGAATAATTAATTTCTATTTTCTCTCCAACCACCTTAGAGGGTGGTTAATTGGTTTTATGACAAAAAGAATAACAGAAAATAGTTTTCTTTTCTTCCACAGACAACAACACACGACTTACATGCTACATGATGGGAGACTTGTTTATATGATAGAGTGAACATAAGCGTTCTGTGTTCTTCAAACTTCTTCTTCCTCCAAACTCAAACAAACCCTTCTAACCAAAATAGTCGGAGCCCACCACTCTTGGGTTCTCACCCTGAGAATACCAAAGGCTCCTAGTGGTAGTGTCTACTCTTGGTTCGAGAATTTCTTGAAGAGGGTCTTCAAGTTTGTTGCTGTGTTTGAGTTTGTGATCGTTCGAGGGAATTACAAGAAGAAGGGTTCTTCAAAGGTAATATCTCTTGAACTTTTTTCTTGTAAAAAACATGTTATAATTTATCTATTGAATGCATATCTTAAATGTTTATTGTAAATTTTTTTTTCAATCAAAATGAAATTTGGACGATCTGCTTCCACTCAAGGATCTCTTTAAAACGAGTTCCTTCAATAACTACTTTAAAAACCGCACCATTTGCTCGAATCCACAATCTGTAGGCAATTGTCACGCGTGTGAATGGAACTCAGAGCGTAACGACACTCTCTGACAGCATCATTACAGCAGCGTAACTTTACGCTATTGGGAGTGTAGCTACGTTGGGCTAAACTTTGCTGCAGCATAGGCTTACCCTCGAGGCAGCGTAACGACATTGAGGCTTCTGCGCTCCAATGTAATTACGCTGCCCATTAAGCTCTAACACAAAAGCGTTTTTTTTTGCTTCGATCCTTCATCCGTTTGCTCTGTTCTTGCTCCAATTTTCTCCAAAATGAAAGCCTGATTCTCGATAAAAAGTTCACCACGAGCGACACAAACTTACAGAATCGATTGCAAGAAAATAAATGCCTAGAAAATACTGGGTCCTTACAAATTGAATTGAATTAAAGCAATAAACTATGCCAATTTTTCAAACATCCATGTTCGAAACCAACATACATTCACAATGCAGTACTCAAAATCCAACCAAAACTCAGTGTTAAGTTAGAAATGAAATGCAAAGATGATATAGCTCTATCCAATTGAAAAGATTGGAATTGCCACAGTGGAAGTGTACTAACGCCGATATCTTAAATTTCATTTTACATAACTTAAGAAATAGAGAAAGACAAAAATCACAGGACAAACATACACCCTAAGCAGGCATCTACTGTGATTATATAGAGGAAAAGGGAAGAAATTAATATTATCCCTTGAAGAACACTTCTTCTTCCTATCCGGTGTGATCACGAACCGAGATGTCTACCCCCTCGAATAGAGAATTTCTCTCTAATGCAACATCACAAACTCCTTAGATACCACCACAAAAGAGATTTTCTTGTTATTCTCAAGGAGAGAATCATATGAGAGTTGAGTAGGCTTCGTTAATTTTGGTAAAGGGAATGAATTTTTATTTGAGAGAAATTGTGTTCCACAGAGGGAAGGAGGAAGATGAAGAGAGGAAGAGATAGAGTGCAAAACTCTCCTGCAACAAAAAAAAAAAAGAACGTATATCCATCTCCCTTTCCAAAAACCACCGACTTGAGAGAATATTAGTGAGGGAGTTCTTAACTCCCTCCATCAATCTATTTAATTAATAACTCCTAGGAGTTATTTATTTTGAATTTAACATTCAAACATCAATTGTAATTTAATTATATTAACTAACTAAATTAAACTATATATTATATCCTATATAATATATAACTTATGGTTTTATTGTATCACATATAATAAAACTTATAGTTTATAGTTCTCTCATATAACTTATAGTATTATTATGTATCATATTCATATTAAGTTTAATCTATAGTATTTATATTAATCATTTTCATATAATCAATATTTGAATCATATTTTAATTCTCTCAATTAAACTTTATATTATAATGTATCGTATACATTATACTTTATAATATAATGTATCATCATACATTACATCAATTGTATCTCATACAATTAATTCTCTTTAATTAATTTGAACAATTCAGATTAAACCAAAATTAATTTGATTCTCGTTAAACCTTATTGAGCTAACAAGGAGACCTTATGGACCTATAGACTGAAGCTTCAATGATATGAGATTAATTGATTAAACTTTTTAATCAAATTAATCATCATTTATAACTGTCGGTCATTCCATTAAAAATCGATAGCTACACTCTTTGCATTATAGATATATTTCTGTATCCATTGGATATAACCAATCAACAGTACGTTGACCCTTCACTTTCTACCCCTGTAGTTACATCTACTTCCTTATGTACTAGTGATCCCTCTAGTGAACAATTAGTCAAAGTCCAACTATAACTGTACCCCTCTTTGCCATTGATGAGGTGCGGGTCCTCATTGTTCAAGACTCGGAATCAACCCTTAAGAGAGCAATTCATCTACTTACCCTAACAAAGGGAAGAAGTAAACTCCATCTTGTGTAGTTGAGTTCCCAGCTCCCCACTTAGACGAGTCTTCAAAATGGTAGGCTTATTGATCCGGTGAATCTGACCACTCTCAATCAAAGGACCAACTTCATAGACAGGAGGAATTCATAACTCACTTAGGATTAAGGTCAAGTCACCTATGGTCATTCTAGTGAAACGTAAGTCTCTTCAAGTAACGACGTTATAGAGAAAGACTAATCATTTCGAGGTCCAATCTTTTACAAACTCTTTGTACCCACACTCACATGTCTTCACATGAATGATCAGGATCAGATCATTTGTAATAGTTTACAACAATTCTAACAGTTACAATATGGGTCGTATCCATAGGGTCACCAGGATCCAGTCTTATCCATTTATTACAAACTGTTCAGGTTTTTACTTAAACATGATCCACTGTATGTCTCCACATACATGTTTAAGTTTCATAAAATAACCTAGGATCTTAGTTTATTGGATTTAGTTAATGCACATAAAATAAAAATTACTTTATTATTAACAGTTTATTTACAAAAATTTACAAAGTACGAGAATATAAGAGATTTAGGACACCAATCCCATCAAATGCTTCGTCAAATGATACTGCCATTTATTACTTGAATAAGCGGTTTAAGATTGGGTTGGTGTTGGATGGTGAGTTCTTGCATATTAGATGATGCATATATATTGAACTTAATTGTATGTGATAGCCTAAAAGATGTGAATGACACATTGATTCGAATTCAAAATGTCGTGAGGTTTGTTAGATCTTCTCCTGCTTGACTTGCTACATTTAAGACTTGCATTGAAGAGGAGAACATATCTTGTAAGAGTATGTTGTGTTTTGATATTCAAACTAGATGGAATTCTACTTTCTTGATGTTTGATGCCGCTGTAAAGTTTGAAAAGGCATTTGAGAGGTTAGAAGACTAGGACATAGTCTACATGAATGAGGAGGAAAAACCGACTACCAAGGATTGGAAAATTGCTAGAATATTTACAAATTCTTGTCTGTGTTCTATGAAGTAACTATTAGGATTTTAAGGTCTCTTTATGTTATTTTCAATACAGTCTTCCATGAGATTAGCATTATTCAAAGTTGCATAAGAAAATATTCAAGTGCAATTGGCCCTAATGATGTACTTTTGCATGAAATGACAACGAAAATGCAAGAAAAGTTTGATAAGTATTGAGGAAAAAAAGATAGAACAAATTTATTCTTGTACGGCTTCATTTTGAACCCTCATTAGAAGGTGAAATTTCTTTTGTATTGCCTAAATCAGTTATTTGATGCTGATGTGACAAAAGCTGTAGGAAATAAGGTAAATGGTGTTTTGAGAGTATTGTTCAATGAATATAGTTTGTCACTATCAATTATTAACAAGTCAAAGAATCCTCCAAGTATGAATCAACCTTTATGTACTACTAACCATTAATATTAATCGGTAAAGGAGAGAGTTTACCTCATATACATATCTTTGTTTTTTTTTTTTTTTTCCCGCTTAAATATATTTTGATGAAGTATTAAAAAGAGTGAAGATTTGGCATTTCATATACTAATAATATAACAATTAATGAGAGAAGTTAGTGGTTTTGTTAATATTCCCACTTAGCTCCCTTTAAATATTTGAAAAATCTCACTGCAATATTCATTACCCATTTCCTTCCTCAAAACTCCAAAATCTGTCTCTATATATGGGCAGTTGCAATAGTAGCTAACTAATAACAATTGAGTCCGTGTTTCTCATTTCTTTTTATTCTACAAACTAGCAACAAAACAATCCCAGCCGAACAGTCCAAAAAGCCCATCTCTTCATGCATTTCCACCCATTCATCTTCAACTTCCGTCTGTTTTCAACCTATTTGGAGCTTTGGCACGCTTTTGGCGGAGTCCATCTGATCAAGAAGCTCGTAATCTTGAAGGGACTGACGGTGGCAGGCGGTTTTGGCCAAGGCTTGGGTGAGGGTTTTCATATTCAACGTCATTTTTGTTCATCTTCACGGACCAGTAGAAGTTGACCCACTAAAAATGATCAAGAATTGAGGATGAAGAAGATGATTTCGGAGGAATGGAAGAAGGATTTGGGTGTGATTCGAAGGAGGATGGAAATTTGTGGTTTCCTTGATTATCCTGCTTACTTCATTCATTTGCTAATACAGATCACTCCCCATCTAATAGCAGAAAAAATTATAACATGTTTAGATGTTTAGGGCTGTTTGGGGGAAAGTTGGTCGTAATAAGTTATGACCATTTGATTACAATTTGATTGTTATCCGATTCCCAAATGATATTAGTTACTATTTGATTGTTGTCTTATTACTACTATATGATTGTTGATACTGATTGTTTTATCGAATTGCTATCTTACACTGATTTGCTATTTGATTGTTTTTTTTTATTGCTATTTGATATTGAGCGTTAGCTGATTGTCAATGATGTCGATTGCTATCTAATTACTCTAGGTTGTTAGTGATACCAATTGTTATCTAATTATTGTCTTAGTTATATATGATATTAATTGTCTATAATACCAATTGTTATTTGATTATTGTCTGATTGCTATATGATACCAGTTACTATTTGACTGTTATCTAATTACTGTCTGTCTGCTATTTGATATTGATCCTTATTTGATTGCTATCTGATTTCCATCTATTTTGGCATTTTCTATATCTATAAAATATCGAGATAGAATGAAAATGACTGCTTCTGACTGCTTCAAATTTCTTATAAATACATCTGATTATCTTTTATTTGTTGTCACATAATTAGAAGTTTCTGATATTGTCATTTGATTACCATCTGGTTACCTTTTATTTTGATTGTTATATGATTGCAAATGATATTGACTGCTATCTGATTGAAGTCTAATTACTATATAATACTAAATATTAATGGTAGTGATTCTTATCTAATTTCTATCTAACATTGCATGCTATTTGATAATGATTGATATTTGATACTAATTGTTATTTGATTACTATCTTATATAGATTGCTAATGATACAAATTTATAGTTATTTGTTATCTACATGTTGTTTAATTGTTATTTGACATTGATAGTTATTTGATTTCCAATGATGCTGATTGTTGTCAGATTACTGTTAGATTATTTTCTGATTACATATAACAATCAGATAGAAAATAGATAACAATCACATAACAATCAAACAGAAGTCATAAATTATTTGATATAAAATAGAAATATCATAGAAATTAGATGGAAAATCATCGAGGAGAAAACGAGCAGAAGAGGAAAGTGCGATGACAACGGCAATGGTGGTAACAGTGGACCAAAGGCCAAAGATGTTAAAGTTTTGGGAGAGATCGAAGATGGAAGGAGGGAGTGGTTTTAGCTTCGAAGCCACAAAGGGATCTGGTAGCACTGTCGTAAGCGAGAGCGACTCCTTCGGAGTATTGCAAGTGCCTAACCTATTTGGGTTGATGCCCTAAATCTCACGGGTCATGTAGTTTGTAATTGTAATATAAAACAATTTATTTATTTAATCATCTGAGGTATTTTTTTTGACATTTAGTAGCATTAACCCACAAAACCAATAAACTAACATCCAAGGTTATCTTCTGTAGCTTAAACATATATGTAGAGACATACAGGTGGATCATGTTTAAGTGATAACCTAAATGGCCTGTAGTAGTTGGATAAGATTGGGTACCTTATCTTGGTAATACTACTAATTATTGCAAAGCTCTACAAATGATTTGATCCTAATCATTCATGTAGAGATATGTGAATGGAGGTGTTCTATACAAAAGGGTTTGTATAAGACTGGATCATGAAATGAATATTCTTATTATATAACGCCGTTAATAATAGAGACTTCAATTTCACCAGGATGATCATAGGTGACATGACCTGAATCTTGAGGGAGTTATGAACTCCTGTCTATGAAGGCGAACCTTTGATTTGCATGGTTGGGAGTGGCTAGATTGCTGACTCAATGTGTCTACCATTTTGGAGATTCATTTGATTGGGGAGCTGGGAACACAGTTACACAATATGGAATTTGCTCCTTCCCTAATGTCGGGGTAAGTAGATAAATTTCTCCCTCAGAGATTGATCTTGGGGCTTGAACAATGTGGTGTCACACTCCCTTTTGGCTCGAGAGGGGTTTGGTTCATAGTTGGACTATGATTTATTGTTCATTAGAGGGATCAGTAGTACTTAAGGAGTTAGAAGTAACTACATGGGCAAAATGGTATTATTGGTCTAGCTGTACTTATGAGCAATTTTTGAAGGGTCATCGCACTATTGACTGGTTATATCCAATAGACACAGAAATATATCTGTAGTGCGAAAGAGTGCAACTGTCGATCCTTAGTGGAGTGACTGACCGTTAAGGGATACTGAGTAATTTAATTAAAGAAGTTTAATTGATTATTCAAGTACCATTGGAGTTTAAATTTACAGATCCATAAAGTCCCTCTCTGTAGCTTAATTGGGATTATTGAGTATTAATTTTGGATTAATTTTAATTTTTCACATTAATGAGGAAATTAATTATATATGATATAATTAATTTAAATCAATTATATGTGACATAATTAATATAATATATTTGATGCATTATAATATAAAGTTTATTTTAGAAAATTAAATATTTGAATATGATTCAAAATACTAATTATATGGATTAGATTCATATAATTAAATTTAGTATAAATGTAATTTATATTAAATACAACAAATGATAGAGAGAATTCAAACTATAGGTTATATTGTATTTGATACAATATAAAAATGATAGATTATGTGTTATATTTGATATAACATATAGTTCAATATTATACTACTTGAAAGTTAGTTATATATATATATATATATATATTAAATAATTAAGGAGGGAGTTATAACTCCCTCCCCTTTTTCTCTCTCTTCAGATGTGTGGTGGTGGGGAGGTTAGAGAATCTTCTTCTTCTTTTT
>NC_052360.1:6941816-7124513 GCF_009727055.1 Benincasa hispida | reverse complement strand
AGAAAAACACATAGAAGCATTCTCCCAAAAAAACTATTCTCCTATCTTTTAAATTATTCACTCCCTCTCCCAAAATCAACAGAGCCCACACAACTACTGTAATTCTCAATCCCTAAGGAGAATCCAAAAGACTCTTTTGTAGTGGTGTCCAACCAAATAATGATTTGGTGTTTGTTATGGTTTTTGGATGTTCGCATTTTGAGATTCGTTTGTGATCGGTTGAAGAAGGATTTCGTGAAGATTAATTTGGCTTCAAGGGTGAGTTATCTTCTAACCCTAATTCCCTTCTCTATTTATTTGTAAAAGCATGTTGTAAAATAAGTTGATATGCATAATGTTCTATGCAATTTTAATTCTCTGTGAAAATAAAATTGAGACACGATCCAACTTCTGCATCGGACCTCACAATCTTTCAATTGGTATCAAAGCAGTGTTCTAGTTCCTAATTTTAATATTTTTGGAATTAAAATTCGTTTTAATGGTGGGTTGCATTAATGTATTGCTTCATGTTGATGAATGGTTATAGGCTTGCAATTATGGATGTTTCAGGGATTGGTCTTTAGAATTTATTGCTTTTGTTACATCCCCTCCCGGTTTACCCTCTAAAATCGAAAAAGGATATGACGGCAGTAGTTACCGACCTAGGTGCCATCACTTACTGTTTATTAAGTGAACTTGCTTAAACCTGAATATGCAACGACTTGGCACAAAACACATCTATGAAATTAAACGATGCAAGCCTTAATTATAGTTCCAGAAACAAACATATATCCAACAAAATAAGATGACCAAAATAAACATGTGTTCCAACAGAAAATAAGTTTCACAAGTCCCCGACTCTTTTCCAAATGTGTGTACATCAACACAAGTTTAACCTAAGCGTCTTCCTAAGGTCAACAAACTTTGGGTGGTAAGCTGCAGTGGAATCAACCACGAGGGAACTTGGGAAAAAGGAAAACATTTGGATATTGTGAGTTGGTTGCTCAGTGAGTGACACCTAAAAATATATTTCTTCTCAAACCTTTCATATGCTTTAATGTAAAATAAATAACATGTTGGAAAATAATCTCAAGCAACTTGCATAATATCATACATTAATCATAGCGTTAAAATCAATCATGCTACTAATCCTTAGTTGAGAATGAGCATTCACAGTTTAAGCTCCCAACATCCATTCATGGCCGAGAGACCCATACTTCGGTCCCATAATAAAGGCTGTAGCCAGGAGACCCACACTTCGACCTCTCATAAAGAACTACCTACGTGCACGTGGAGTATACTAAGTACTGTCAATACCTTAGGTACTTCCTCAGGTACCTTCTATACCTTCAGTACCCAATATATTAGAAACATAACATTTATAGAAGATTCAAGCATCATAAGCTTTAGGCTTAGCACTTACTTAGCTTTCACCCTAAGAGCATCCTTATCATTCAACATGCATACTTCACAATTAATAACATGTAGTTGCATTACTTTTTCATACATTCTTAACATTCACTAGGATTAACAAAACTCATTCAAAACATAAGTATAAATTTTAGTTGTTGGGAAAACCCATGAACGTTAGCATGAAATTCGTTTGGAATGTATGTCTCTTTTGTGAACATATTTGAAAACATTTAGTCACTAACGGATCCATGGGCTTAGTTCTTCCTAAGCTTTGTAGGCTTCCTCAATAGTCTTAGCTCCTACACATAAAAGAATAAGAGTTTAGTTGCTACTTGGTCTCCCTTTTGAGACTACACTTTTAGCTAAGCTCATACTTAACAAGGGGTTGCCTAATCGTCTAACATTTTCTAGATTCAAATTCTAACTTAAATAACTTGAAAACTAGAACCCATTCTAAGAAATTTCCCTCTCCAAACATGTTCGGAATTTTTTTTTCAATGTTACTTCAAAGTTTCAGCATGAAAATCCTTGTGATTTAACCTAGGCTCTCAAATATTTCCCGATAACCCTAACCGCAACTCCTTGCTTGAGTAAAGATTATAGGGTTAAAGTCTCAAAATATATAACTCAAACCATGGACCTTTTCTTGCCAAGGTTCCTTCGATAAACTTAGTTGAAATGGTGTCTACAAGAATACCATAAAGTCTTGACTTGAAAATCCAAGTGGTTTGGTCTAGATCTATGTTTCTTCATTGAGTGTCTGGAAACGCTCGAAATGAACCTTTGATTATTCCTTCCTTCTCCAGCCCACTTTCCAGTGAGATCTCCCTTCCAAAGGTTCAATTTCAGAAACTAGACTCAGAGAGCTTTCCAATGGTACCAATTTCATCTGGCTTGCTCGAGCAAATCTTCCAAAACGAGCCATTAAATTTCTCTTCCTTTTTATACTACTGTCCAACCCTTTACATGAAACTCCTTAAGCCACCTCACCCACTAGTGGAGATTAAGGATCAAGATTAAGCCATCTGTCTAGGTAACTAAAAGAGAAGTCTAAAACTGAGCGTTTCGAGTAACTCGGTCCTCGTTGGGAAAACTCAATGGAGAGGGGTCCTTACTCGACGGAAAATTTTAAGACTCTTTGTTAAATACTCGATAGAAAGACTCACTACTTGATGGGAAAACTCGGTGCTGGGAGCTCGCTCGATGCACGCTCCTCACTCTACGCTCGAACTCGACACGTGACCCTTCCTCGCTTACCCTCGACGCTCGCCCCTTCCTCGCTCACTTATACTCGACACTCGGTAGCTGTTACTCGATGCTTGTCCTTCCTTGATTACTTATACTCAACACTTGGCAACATTTACTCGATGCTCAAGACTCCTTCAGCACGATCAATACTTAGCCAGAATTTCTCTTGTAAAGCCGAATTAATATGTACTGAGACCTTAGTTTCCTTACTTAACCATTTTTCCTTCTTCAAACTCATCCTTTACCTCAGGATGCACAAATCCAATCTAACTTAGATATTTAACCCAACATTTTGCTTAAATTAAACAATAACATAATTAAAAAGGAGAAAGTAAGGTGCAGGTTTTACAACCTACCACCCTTAAATGAAATTTCGTCCTCGAAATTACCTGTATAAGTTAGTGGAAGAGTTGAGTGTTGGGTTTTATGTCCTAAAACTCGTAGTTTGTAAAAAGATAAACATTTTCTATGTCAATAAACTTATTATTGATTTTATAAATTGCATACATAAAAGTCTAAATCCAATAAACTAAGATCCATGGCTATTATATGAATACTTGAACTTTATGTAGAGACATAAAGATGGATCAAGTTCGAGTAAATAGCAAAAACGATCCATAGTACATGATTAAGGTTGGGTACCTTAATCTGGTAACACTATCGGATGCAGTCTACTCTGTAGTTGTTACAAAGAGTTGTAAAGTGCTACAAACAAAATGATCCTAATTCGTACATGTTATAACATGAGAAGTGGGAGCGTCCTATGCAATGAGTTTGCATAAGATCAGACCAAGAAATAAGTCACTCTTACTTTATAACGCTGTTTACTGTATAAAACTGACTATTTCACTTAGATGACCTAGGTAACTTGATCTTAATTCTGAGCTAACTATGAACTCCTGTTTATTTGGAATTATCCTTAGATTTGCATAGGTGAGGGTTGGCTCAACAGCGCTAGCTCATCAAGCCTCCAATTTCAAGGGTAAGACCGAATAGATAGCTGGGGACATAGGGTGCAAGACGAAATTCACGCCTACCCGATTTAGAGATAGGAGAAAGGTTGTTCTCTCAAGTACTGAATCCAGGTCTTGAACAAGGGGCCCCACCCTATCACTGGGCTGAGAAAGTTTTGGTTTAGTGACTGGATCACAAACCAGTTGTTCATTAGAGGATCAGTAGAAATTTAAAGAATAAGACGTGATCTTGGGGGTAAAACAGACATTTGACCCAGTCGTTATTACGAACAACTTGTGAAGGGTCGATTTACTAATTATGGTTAAATCATGTGGACATAATATATCTACAGTGAGAGGAGTGCAACTATGGGCTTTAGTGGAGTGACTTAATAGTTAACGAATGGGGGTTAATTTGGTGTAATGAGTTTAGCCAATTAATCTCTGATTGTTGGAGTCCATGATCTGTAGGTCCGCGAGGCCCCCCTACTAGCTCGTAAATGGATTAGCCTTAGAATAGCGTGATAAGTTAATTTGAAACGTTCAAATTAGAATTAAGGGAATTAGTAATTATATGAGATATAATTACATGTTTAATTTTAAGAATTAAACAGAATAGGAGAATTGGTATTTAAATATGATTTAAATATATGAAGATGGATTTGTATAGAATTAATTTAATATTTGATATTAAATTAATTAGAATTAACTAACTTGTTTAACTAATTATTTACTAATTTTATTAAAAAATTAATTTATGAAATTAATTATACAAAATTAATAATATTTTTCAATTTTTAAATCAAATTGATTTTTGAAATCATTTGATAAAAATGAAAAATTGGAAAAACAACACAAAGTGGAAATTTGGTTTTTTCCATTAAGCCTTCAACTTGCTCACACAAAACCCACTTCATTTAGCTTCAATAACTCCAAGCATGAGTTGCATCTCATGTAGCCATCTTCTTTGCATGATAGCTTGCAATATATTGAGAATATTGGAGTGGAATTGAGGCATGCATCTATAGAATTTCTGCGTAAAATTCGTGTTGAAGAAGGTATTCTTCAAGTGGGTTGCTGCTGTGAGTTCTTCTTCAAGTTTCCTTCATTCAAGCTTATTTTGAGTCCCACAACTGAATCTAAAGCTCCAAGAGAATAGCGGGAAAGATCTTGAGGTGGTTTACAACAAGATTTGGAGAAGTCTATGGCTGAAAATTGAGATTTGAAGAAGTTATACAAAAGTATGGCTTAAAACCTTCTTTTTTTAGTATGAGCATGCTTTAGTTACTGCCAAAATTAATGAATTAGAGTGCTCATTGATCCTTGTTGCTTCCATTGTTTTCTAATATACTCCAACCATTGATATCAGAGCATCATTTAAGCACTCAATTTGGTTTAATTTTGGTTCGGTGGGTGTTTTTCATAAGTTATATGAACATGGTACACTAATATGGTTTTATGAGTTTTGGCATTTATTTTCTCTTTAATTTCTTGATTAAATTTATAATTGGCTCTTGATTCATGAGGTTATATGTGTTCTTGAGAGTCTTTAATTTATTTGGAGTCATTAGAGTTGAAATTGACTTGTAATTGAAGAAACAAGTGAAGAAGGTTAAGCTGCAGATTCCAGTTCTTCAGCCTCTACTCAAATCTGGGCATTGAAGTGTTGCGTGCTACACGATCGTATAGCTTCAAAAGCTAAGCGATGTGTACAGACAATAGGCGTTCATGTATCTATGGACGTTGGGCGTTGAAGTGTTGTGTGCTAGACTACAAACGATCATGTAGTTTTGTGCAGGAACTATAGCGAATGGCACTGACAGCGATCGCTACACGATCATGTAGTTTTGTGCAGGAACTATACGATGGCACTACACGATCGTATAGTTTTGTGCACGCGGTAAACGATCAGAAGAGGTGCTATGCGATAGCACTACACGATTGTGTAGCTTTGTGCGCGTGCTAAACGATAAGAAGAGGCGCTATACGATAGCACTACACAATTGTGTAGCATTGTTTGACGATACACGATAGTTGGAAGATGTAAGGCGATCGTGTTGCATTGTCCGACACTAAACGATGGCGCTTCACGATTAGGCAGACGCCAGATGATAGACATCAGTGCTACATGATGAGCCTTAGCAAGATTTCGAGCAAGGAGCGAGAGCAGCCGGTTCGACCGATTTTCTTGAGGTCCTGTCTAGTTTAGCCTCAAAAGGTTTTTCGCTGGTTCGGTTTAAGTTGTTTGGATTCGATTTGGAGTGGTTTGAGCGGTTCAGAAGCGGTTTTGAAGCTGGTTTTTAATAACTAGGTTTTTGTTTGCTTGTTTATGCCAAAACTAAAACCATATCAGTTTGTATTTAATTATTTATGCATTTGATGTATATTATAATTAAATAAATCTTATATGTGCATACAGTATGCCATGTAGATTTAAAATCCCACCATAGGAAGCATGTTACTGTCATTGAAAATATGTTATAAAATGCTATAATATATAGTATGCATGTCAGGGTTACTTTTATTTAATATAATCATTATATTAAAAAATGAATGCCTTTGATGTATGTTGTGGATATTTAACATGTCTAAAATTTTGTGAGTTGTTATAAAATTGGGTTAGACGTTTAAAATTCATAACAAAGAATAGCTACATGCTCACGTAGGTTAACCACTCGTTTTAATAGTTGAAATAGATTGTTAAACTTGTAAAACTCGGGTTACAATCTCAACTGATATATAATCCTGTCGAAAGTTGGAGGTATTTAAGTTGACGGTCTACGGAACACTTCCTACCTAGGGATTATGGCTGAATTATTGAGAATTGTTAACCGCTTTTATAAGCATACGTGAGCGATGTGAGGTAATAAAACGGTTTATCTCCTGTAGGTTAAAATCCATTTATAAAATGTTATACTTGGATAAACCACATAGACTAAGGGTAGTTTATTTAGTAGAAATGAACCTAAGTATAAATTTACCCAATTATTAGAACACTTCAGTGGGAGTTTAACAACTTTTATATGATAAAGTTATTAGAAAACTTTAGTGGGAGATAAATAACATATACGATACATTATTTTTAGCTCTCAAGTCCCTAAGAGTTCACAATCTAGATTTAAGCGGTACTTCGTGTCACTCTTTGAGTGACCTCTATATGGAAAGTATTTTTTAGCATAAATCTAGATTTTGGTGAATAAGGGAAAGTTATTCAAATATAAATCAAATATATGATATATAGATTTCAACTATCATGTCTCCACATAGTTTACACTGTGAGATTCATATGACGCTTCATGTCGCCCTGGGATTGACCTCCATACGGAAAGTGTTTGTATGAGTTAATAACAAGGTAAACAGGGGAAGTTGTTTATAGTAAGTGGGTGAAGGATATGTGTCAACATATCCTGCGGTCTCTTCTGTTAGTTTGGACCATGTCAACATATCCTGCGGTCTGAAACTTTTGAAAAGTTCAAAGAGTATAAGGCTGAGATTGAAAACCAATTAGGTAAAAAGATTAAAACACTTCGATCAGATTGAGGTGGTGAGTATATGGACTTAGAATTCCAGAACTATTTGATTGAACATGGAATCTAGTTTTAACTCACAACCTCTGGCACACCTCAGTAAAATGGTATGGCAAAAAGGAGAAACAAAACTTTGTTAGACATGGTTCATTCCATGATGAGTTATGCTCAGTTACAGAATTCTTTCTGGGGACATGCACATGAAACTGCAGTGTATATTTTGAACATAGTTCCCACGAAAAGTGTTTCTGAAATACCTTATGAGCTCTTGGAAGGATGTAAAGGAAATTTACATCACTTCAGAATTTGAGATTGCCCAGCACATATGTTGGTACAAAATCCTAAAAAGTTGGAACGTTATTCAAAAGTATGCCTATTTGTAGGCTACCCAAAAGAAACGAAAGGTGGTTTCTTTTACGATCCTCAGGAAGACAAGGTATTTGTATTGACAAATGCAACCTTCCTAGAGGAAGACCACATGAAGAATCATCAACCTCGCAATGAGCTAGTAATAGAAGAAATGTCCAGAGAAATGATAAATGCATCAACAAGAGTTGTGATAGAGTAGGTTCATCAACAAGAGTTGTTGATGAAACTGGTGTTTCACATCCTTCTTAAGAGTTGAAAATGCCTCGTCATAGTGGGAGGGTTGTGAAACAACCTGACCGGTACATGGGTTTGACTGAAACTCAAGTCATCATACCAGATGACAACTTTGAGGATCCATTGTCTTTCAAACAACCAATGAATGATGTGGATAAAAACCAATGGATTAAAGCCATGGACCTTTAAATGGAATCTATGTATTTCAATTATGTCATGGATCTTGTAGATCAACCTGAAGGGGTAAAATCCATCGGTTGCAAATGGATGTAAAAGATAAAACGAGACCAAGCTGGTAAGGTATAGACCTACAAAGCAAGACTTGTGGCAAAAAGGTTTACCCAAAGAGAGGGGATAGACTATGAAGAAACTTTCTCTCCGGTTGCCATGATAAAGTCAATTAGGATACTCTTGTCCATAGCTATATTTTATGATTATGAAATATGGCAAATGGATGTCAAGATAGCATTTCTGAATGACTATCTTGAAGAGAGTATCTATATCTCTCAACCAGAAGGGTTTATTGAACAGGATCAAAAGAAAAAGGTTTGCAAACTTAATCGATCCATTTATGGGTTGAAACAAGCATCTAGATCCTAGAATATGAGATTTGACACTACAATAAAATCTTATGGCTTTGAACAAAATGTTGACGAACCCTGTGTATATAAGAAATTCGTTAACAAAACTGTCGCTTTTCTAGTGCTGTATTTTGATTATATTTTGCTCATAGGGAATGAAGTAGAATTTCTAGCTGACGTTAAGAGATGGTTGGCTTCGAAATTCCAAATGAAAGATTTGGGAGAAGCAAAATGTGTTCTTGGGATCTAAATAGTTTGGAATCGTAAGAACAAAATATTAACATTATCTCAAGCATCTTATATAGACAAGATGTTATCTAGGTATAAAATGAAAAATTCCAAGAAAGGAATGTTACCTTTCAGACATGGAATTCACCTGTCTAAGGAACAAAGTCCTAAGACACCTCAAGAGGTTGAGGACATGAATTGAATTCCATATGCATCAGTAGTAGGGAGTTTAATGTATGCAATGTTGTGTACTCGTCTCGATATATGCTATGCCATAGGAATTGTCAGCTGATTTTAGTCCAATTTTTGGATATGATTGTTGAACTGCTTTTAAGAACATTCTCAAGTATTTTTGGAGAATGAGAGATTATATGCGTGGTTTTAAGGATCTGATTCTTACTGGATACACTGATTCTGACTTCTAAACCGATATTGATTCTAGGAAATAAACTTCAGGGTCGGTATTCACTTTGAATGGAGGAGAGTTGTGTGGAGAAGCATCTAGCAGAGTTGTATTGCTGACTCCACGATAGAAGCTGAGTATGTAGCTGCAAGTGAAATAGCAAAAGAAGCAATATGGCTCAGAAAGTTCCTGACTGATCTAAAAGTAGTTCCTAATATGCATCTGTCTATCACTCTCTATTGTGACAACAATGTAGCAGTTTCAAATTCAAAGGAACCTCGAAGCCATAAAAGAGGAAAGCATATCGTGCAGAAGTACCATCTCATCAGGGAGATTGTACATAGAGGAGACATAATTGTCACGCAGATAGCTTCACAAGACAACTTAGCTGATCCATTTACAAAGGGCCTCTCGGCTAAAGTATTTAAAGGTCACCTAGTAGGACTAGGTCTACGAGATATTCATCACTAGGGAAAGTGGGAGAATTTATGGGTATTAAAATGCCCTAATTTATTGTATTTATACGTTTTGTTCTCTCCGTGTAAACTCAACATTGTATATATTTGTATATATTGATCCACTGGAGTTATAGTCCAAGTGGGAGTATTGTTGGCTTTTATATCCTAAAACTCGCAGTTTGTAAAAAGTACTTCTTATTGATTTAATAAATTGCATACATAAAAGTCTAAATCTAATAAACTGAGATCCATGGCTATTATATGAATATTTGAACTTTATGTAGAGACATAAAGATGGATCAAGTTTGAGTAAATAGCAAAAACGATCTATCATACATGATTAAGGTTAGGTACCTTATTTTGGTAACACTATTGGATGCAACCTACTCTATAATTGTTACAAAGAGTTGTAAAGTACTACAAACGAAATGATTCTAATTCGTACATGTTATGACATGAGAAGTGGGGGCATCTTATGTAATGAGTTTACTGTATAAGACTGACTATTTTACTTAGATGACCTAGGTAACTCGATCTTAATCCGGAGTTAACTATGAACTCCTGTTTATTTGGGATTATTATTAGATTTGCATAGTAAGGGTCGACTCAACAGCACTGACTCAATAAGCCTTCCATTTCAGGAGTAAGACCAAATAGATAGCTGGAGACATAGGGTGCAAGGCGGAATTCATGCCTACCCAATTTAGGGATAGAAGAAAGGTTGTTCTCTCAAATACTGAATCTAGGTCTTGAACAAGGGGCTCCACCCTCTCACTGGGCTGATAGAGTTTTGGTTTAGTGATTGGATGCCAAACCAGTTGTTCATTAGAGGATCATTAGAAACTTGAGGAACAAGACGTAATCTTGGGGGTAAAATAGACATTTGACTCATCCATTATTACGAACAATTTGTGAATGGTCGACTTACTAATTATGGTTAAATCACGTGGACATAATATATTTACAGTGAGAGGAGTGCAACTATGGGCTTTAGTGGGGTGATCCACTAGTTAACGAATGAGGGTTAATTCGGTGTAATGAGTTTAGCCAATTAATCTCGGATCTTGGAGCCCATGATCTGTAGGTCCGTGAGATCCTCCTACTAGCTCGTAAATGGATTAGCCTTAGAGTAGCGTGATAAGTTAATTTGAAACGTTCAAATTAGAATTAAGGAAATTAGTAATTATATGAGATATAATTACACGTTTAATTTTAAGAATTAAACAGAATAGGAGAATTAATATTTAAATATGATTTAAATATATGAAGGTGGATTTATGTAGAATTAATTTAATATTTGATATTAAATTAATTAAAATTAATTAAATTGTTTCTAAGATACTTTATTTATTAATTTATTAAAAAATTAAATTTTTTGTCTACAGTAATAGCTGATAATTATTTTTCAATTTTTTAAAATCAAATTGATTTTTGAAATCATTTGATAAAAGTGAAAAATTAGAAAAACAACACAAAATGGAAATTTGGTTTTTTTCCATTAACCCTTCAACTTGCTCACACAAAACCCACTTCATTTGGCTTTAATAACTCCAAGCATGAGTTGCATCTCATGCAACCATCTTTTTTGCATGATAGCCTACAATATATTTAGAAGATTGGAGTGGAATTGAGGCATGCATCTATAGAATTTCTGCGTAAAATTCGTGTTGAAGAAGGTGTTCTTCAAGTGGGTTGCTACTATAGTTCTTCTTCAAGTTCCCTTCATTCAAGCTTATTTTGAGTCCTACAACTCAATCTAAAGCTCCAAGAGAATAGTGGGGAAGATCTTGAGGTGGTCTACAACAAGATTTGGAGAAGTCTGCAGTTGAAAATCGAGATTTGAAGAAGTTCTACAAAGGTATGGCTTGAAACCCTCTTGTTTTAATATGAGCATGCTTTAGTTATTGCCAAAATTAAGAATTAGAGGGCTTATTGATCCATGTTGCTTCCGTTGCTTGTTGATGTACTCCAACATTGAGGATACTTCTTCTTTACTTGCTCCTTGGACTCCCACGTCGCCTCTTCGACTCCGTGGTTGTTCTACAATACCTTAATTAAAGGTATAGTTTTGTTCTTGAGAACCTCTTCTTTCCTATTTAAGATTTGAACTGGCTCTTTGTCATACGACATATTTTCCTTGAGTTGAATCGGTTGAGCTACTGGTACATGCATAGGATAAGGTATATACTTCCTCAACATTGAAAAATGGAACACGTTGTGAATACGTGTTAGCTCTGGAGGTAACTGTAATTTATATGCTGTCGGGCCAACTGGTTCTATAATCTCGTAAGGTCCGATGAGAGGGGACTTAGTTTCCCTTTTCTTCTAAACCTGAGTACTCCTTTCCATAGGGATAACCGAAGGAATACTTGGTCTCCAACCTCGAATTCTAGATCTCTTCTTCGCTTATCAGTGTAACTCTTCTGCCTGTCTCACGCTGTCTTCAAGTTTTCCCTGATAAGTTTCATAGTAGAAATTTGGCCGTCTTGGTTAACCTGTCAACTATCACCCAAATTCCATCATACCCTGAGGACATACTAGGTAATCCAATTAAGAAATCTATCATTATATGGTTCTACTTCCACTCTGGTACTGGGAGCGGGTTGAGTAATCCTATGGGTCTCTGTCTCTCGGGTTTAACCTATTGACAAATTAGGCATCGGTCTACGAATTTAGCTATTTCTTTCTTCATTCTAGGCAACTAATACGATCTTCTCAAGGTTCTATACATTTTGGTGCTTTCTGGATGCATGGCATAAGCCGAACTGTGCACCTCCTCTAGTATGGCCTACTTAAGCTGCAACACATTCGACAAGCACAATCTACCTTCCTTCGATAAAGCATCATCTGCCCTTACTTGGAAATCCGTTCTCAGTCCCTTACTTGCCTTCTCTGCCATCTTTTGAAGGTTAAGATCTTTGAACTATTCACGCACAATTTCATCTACTAGGGTGGGTCGTACCTGGAATGAGGCCAACAATCCACCTGTTTTTTCCACTGCTAAAGTCGCTTCGGAATTCCTAAATTCTTGGATCAACATCCTCTTTATTGAACGAACAATAGATTTAGACCCAGTCGACTTTCTGCTTAAGGCATCAGCCACTACATTGGCCATATTAGGGTGATACTCAATCAAACGGTCATAGTCTTTGATCAGCTTGATCCATCTTCTTTGCCTCAAATTTAGTTCTTTCTGATCGAATATGTTCTTTAACCTCTTATGATCCATGAAAATATGACAACGCTCCTTAAACAAATAATGTCTCCAAAGCTTTAGGGCTCAAACAATTGTCGCTAACTCCAAGTCATGAGTGGGATAGTTACCCTCATGCTTCTTTAGTTGTCGAGAAGCGTAGGCTACCACCTTTCCTTTTTGCATCAACACACAACGTAGTCCTTGTCGGTACACATCACAGTAAATCACAAACTCCTCGCAGTGAATGGGCAACATAAGTATGGGCACTACAACTAGCCTTTGCTTCAACTCCTGGAATCTCCGTTCACAATCGAAAGTCCAATCAATTACGTTCTTCTTGGTCAGACTTATAAGTGGGAGAGCTATCTTTGAGAAAACCTCCACGAAGTGCCTATAGTAATCTGCTAGGCCCAAGAAGCTATGTACCTCAAACACATTGGTTGGCCTTTCCCAATTTGCTATGGCTTCCGTCTTCTAGGGGTCTACATTAACTCCAACTGCAGAAACTACATGCCCCAAAAATGCTATCTGGTCTAGCCAGAAGTCACATTTGTTGAACTTGGCGTACAACTGCTTCTCTCACAATGTCCACAATACTATTTTTAGATGGTTAGCATGCTCCTCCTTGTTACTTGAGTATACCAGGATATCATCAATGAAGACTATGAAAAACTGGTCGAGATAAGGGTGAAAAATCCTGTTCATCAAATCCATAAACACAGCCAGAGCATTCTTTAAGCGAAAAGGCATCACCAGGAACTCAAAGTGACCATACCGGGTCTTGAATGCAGTCTTAGGGACATCCGTCTCCTTCACCTTCAGCTGATGGTACCCTGATATCAGATCTACATTCGAAAATACTGCAGCTCTCTTCTACAAAGTGTGGATGCAGAAGTTGATATTTACTTATCGAAGCTTTGTGTTAAACGCGAGGAGAACTTTGATATCTTAGATTGGTGGAAGGGGAATTCTTTTAGATATAAGGTTCTTAGCAAAACTGCACGATATCTTTTAGCAGTTCCAGTATCCATATTTGCTTCTTAGTCTGCATTCAATACTAATGAAAGAGTAATTGATCCTTTTCATTCCTCATTAGCTCCAACCATAGTTGAGGCACTTTTATGTGCCCAAAATTGGTTACATCCAGAAGAAATTAGCATTAATTTACAAAAATACTTGGAGGATATTGTCCTTATTAAGGAAGGTTCATATTTTTAAAACATATTTGTTTATATATTTATTATGGTAAAAATTTTATAATTTTTTTTCTTAGACTTCATAGCGGGTTTGTTGGAAGCAACAAAGGGAATGAATAAGGAGAAGGAGGGTGATGTGACAGAGAAGGTGAAGAATGTGAAGGAGAAAGATGTGAAAGGAAAATGAATAAACCTGAGAATAATGATTGACAAATGAACAAATTTGTATGGAATATTTCTAATATGTTGCTATGTTATTATTTAGTGTTTGGCTTGTTATTTGCATTTATGTGTCTTAAAACTTTGAGGATGGTTGTTTTGAATTCCTATATTGTGTACTTTGTAGAACTCTTTAGTTTTTATTGTTGTCATTAGTAGGGTCAAGTTTACCGTCGCCCATAAACCCTCACTACACCTATAATATCTACGATCACAAGACATGTCTTATCTTCACTAAGACAAGTGGGAAAACATGTTAGGTATAGAATATGCCCTGGGATACATGTCTCACCAGCTATGTCTCACTGGCCTTCGTGCAAGTGGGAGATTGTTGGGATTTATGTCCTAAAGTCTCGTAATTTATTAGTTGATTAATTTAATTATTAATTATGCAATATTAAATTCCATTAACCCAAAAATCCAACGTTATTGCATGAAGTCTTGAACATATATATAATTGACATACATGCGAATCATGTTCAAGAAATAACATAAAAGGTCTATAGTGTATGGATAAGGTGGGGTATCTTATCCTGGTGACACTATAGATATGACCTACTTTATAATAGTTACAAGAGATTTGATCCAAACCGTTCATGTGGAGACATGTGTGTAGAGGTATCTTATACAAAGAGTTTGTATAAGACTTCATAGGATGATCATGTGCGACTCGATCTTAATCTTGAGTGATTTATGAACTCCTATTTGTGAAGTTAGTCCTTTGATTTGCATGGGTGAGAGTGGCCCAGGTTGCTGACTCAATAGGCGTACCATTTTGGAGATTTGACTAAATGGGGATGGGAACATAACTTCACAAGATGAAATTCACTCCTTCCTGCATAGGATAAGAAGATGAGTAGTTCCCTTATGTATTGATTTCGAATCTTGAACAAGAGGCCCCATCTTGTCATTGGTCCGAGAGGGACTTAGTTTATGGTTGGACCATAAATAAATTGTTCATTAGAGAAATTAGCGTTACTTAAGGAAAAGAGGTAATTACATGTGTGAAATGGATATTTTGACCTAGCTGTAATTATGAACAACTCATGAAGAATTGACTTACATATATTGATTATATCCATGGACACAACTTGTCCAACAGAGCATCAGAGTTCAACTATGGGTTTATAGTGGTTTGCCTTATAGTTAATGAATGAAGATTAATTTAATTAAAGAGTTTAATTAATTAATCTTGGATCAATCGAGCTTATAATCTGTATGTCCATAAGGTCTCCTTGCTAATTCACCACAAACCAACAAGGATCAAATATATTCAAAGAAAAATTTGAAACATTCAAATTTATGAGGGAAAATATTATTTGTATTGGATACAAATAATCACATGATTTATTATAAGGTTTATTTGAATGAGATTCAAATTATAACTTTATAATATGGAGATTAATTTATTTGAATATGATTCAAATAATTAATTATTTATTTGGATAACATCCATATAAATAAATAAATTATCTCCATTTTTAATAAGATTCAAATTAAGTAGATAATGAAAGGATTAATTTATTTGAAGGGCTGTTTTTAAATATAGAAAAATAAACTAAAATATTTACAAAATATGGAAAAATTTTAGAATTATCAATGATGGACGCTGATAGACACTAATAGACATCTATCAGTGTCAATCAGTGATATTGATAGACATTGAAAAAAGTCTATCAGTGTCTATTCGCATCTATTATTGATAATTTGAAAAATTTGCTGTATTTTGTAAATATTTGCAATAGTTTTACCATTTGAAATAATTTTCCTTATTTGAATATGATTCAAATACTTAATTAATTGGATAAGATCCATATAATTAAGTCATTTATTTTAAATAAGATTGAATCAAATAATTAGAGGCAGAATTAATTAATTTGAATTGGATTCAAATATTAATTATTTAATTTGGATGAGATTCAATTGCAGTATTTAAATATGATTTAAATATTTTAAATAATTTAATATAACATGTTATTTGACTGATATTTATTTAGATATTATTAAATATTTAAATTAAAAATCTTTGCAAAAGAACCCGATAGGATTAGAAGTAACCCATAAAGTTCTATAAGTAGGGTCCCTGGGAGCCTTCATAAAACTCATTTTCTACAAGAATAATCTCTATGGTTACTCTAAAAACTCGTCCTCTAATATTTCTCCTTAGAAAATTTCTAAGAAAATTCTTCTTCCCATTCTTTCTATTCTTTCAAGAAACAGTTTCCACATACCAGTTCCTTGCCAGAGTCATAGCAAGGAAGACTTCGTGGAAAAGAAAGATTTCAAGGAGGTGACTACTGGTTTGAGGAGAAGATTTTGCTGCATTTTTGGATCGATAAAGATATGGTGCTTATCCTTGTTCTAGTTTTAGTATTTTTAAATTTTTTAAGAAATAAAAAAACGTGATCACACGCTTCTCCCTCAGATTGTGCACCAAAAGATACCCTTGTCGTTAAAGGTGATAAATTTCATTTAGATCAATACCCCAAGACTACATTCAAGATAAGAAGATGCAAAAGGTTCCCTATGCATCGACTGTTGGAAGTCTAATGTATGCTCAAGTATGTACACGTTCAGATATTACATTCATAGTTGGGCTGTTAGCAGATATTTGAGCAACCTGATGATGGATCATTAGAAAGCAGCCAAATGAGTTATGAAGTATTTGCAAAGAATAAAAGATTATATACTCACTTATCGGAGATTTGAAGTTTTAGAGATCATTGGGTATTTTGATTCTGATTATGTTAGATGTCAAGATTTCAGACTATATTTTCATGTTGGCTGGAAGAGCTGTATCTTGGAAAAGTATCAAACAAGCATTTATGGCTTCTTTTACAATGGCTACAAAATTTTTTCATTGAGGTGTTCCAATCATGGAATATGTCTGCGAAATTTTGTCAGTGAACTACAAATAGTGGTTGGCATAGAAAGACCACTAAAATTATTTTGTGACAATAAGTCGGCTGTGATATATTCCAACAACAACAGAAGCAATACAAAGTCAAAGCATGTAGATATGAAGTTTCTGGTTTGAAAAGAAAGAGTTCAGAATGGTCAAATTTCGATAGAACATATAGTGAAAAACTTTATAGATTCCACTGACTAAAGGTTTACCACCTAAAATTTTTCATGAGCATGTTGCTCAAATAGGATTTAATCAATTCTTTGATTCCATGGTTTAGTGGGAGTTTGTTATTGAGGATATTCTTAGACGTTAACTTGCTTATTTTCAGTAAGAATAAAATTGATGGTTTATGTTTTATTATCTAAACTTGTTTATCATGCATGAAATTTTGCAAATGCGATTTAGCATAAAATTTTTAAAAATGAACTCACTAAGGAATTTAGACGAGTTGGAAACAAACATGATTTAGATAACTTTTTATGTAGTTTCCATGTTATCCATCCATACTTGATCTGTCATTGAATGTATTTGAACTGGTGATCAAGGAAGGTTTAGATACAAGGGTAGTGACAAAAGCCGCCTCGATTCCATGTAATATGGTAGATGAACCAAATTGAACTAAAGGAAAATTCTATTATTGAAATAACTTGTTTATGTGCATTTAAGGTTTACATGATTTAATTACATCAAGTACACAGACATAGCCCAAGTGGGGATTGTTAGACATTTTTTTAAAATAATAATATATATAATTAAAATATGGCTATGTATGTTGATTAATATTTTATCACATTGGGTTATTTTATTAGTTCGGGCTATATTATGTGATCTATTTAATCAAGACCCTAGATTCCTAATTGAGTATGAAATTAATGAGACAAAGCGCATTCCTAATTAATTAGGATTTAATGGAAATTAAATCCTAATTGAACTAGTATATAAAAAAAACCTTAGGGCTATGATCCCATATATATCAAAACAATAGGGACACAATCTTTCTCGAATCCCATCTAGAGAGACATCCCATTAAGGGCATTCAAAATTTTGGTTGAGGAGGACAATAGTCTTCTTAAAACTATCATCATTTTGAATCTATCATCAATCTCTCATTGTAATGCAGTATCTAAATTATTTTTGACAATTTAGTATAAATGATACTAGGGTTAAATCTATTAATATAGATTTAAAGTAATTATGTTAACCTAATGATAAATAGGTTCTGGACCTGCCGAAACTTGGTTTAGAGTGCCTCTAAAAATGCTGCGACTACCGCTGCCACCATCCAGCATTTCTTTTATCAGCGTTTTGGAGGCATAATATCTTCTCTTTAAATATTATGCCTCCAAAACGCTGATAAAAGAAATGCTCTTATTGTGATTAGAAGTAGTGACCGTCGAGACGTGGCTGATGACAATGAGAAATCTCATGACGACGATGGCAAGATGGAAATTGAGACGATGAGCCGCCACAACAAAGGAGGAGAGATTTTGGAATATAATTTGGGGGAAAAATTAAATTGTGAATGAAATATTATAATTATAATGAGAAATTTTCAAGTGTTTAAAGTAACCTAAGTGGGTATATTAACATAACGGTTTTAATTAATTTCTCCTCTCATTAGTTGTTGCATTATATGAAATGCTAAATCTTCCCCCTATTTTCCAACAAGAGCGTAGCTCAACTGGCATAGTATTTGTACTATCGATCTCGAAGTTTGAGGTTTAATTCCCCCACCCCACACTTTAATTACAATACCTTTCAAAAAAATAAAAAAATTAAAAAAAAATCTTCCCCCTATTTAATTTATTGAATTCTTCACCGTTTTATATACTTTACCTTAAGATGTATTTATTTATTTTTCAATTAGTTTCTTCACCCTTTGTCAATTTTAAAGTTTATTAATTATGATTTTCGTTTACTTTTTTTTTCTTTTAGTACTTTAATTTGTTGATTAAATAAAAAATTAAATAGAAATAATTGTGAGAAAAAATAGATTTTACCATCACTTAGAGAAGAAAAATGTACAATAATAGCTTATCATAGTTTGAAGAAAAATACAAACCTAAAAACACCTCACAGAAGTTTGAGGATGAAAGTTGTAGGTCACAACCTATATATATATAGTATATAATATATATAAATATATATATATATAATTTTCGTTTATAGTTTTGAAAGAAAATTCAACCCAAGCCACACATTAGGGACGATCGAATCTAGATATCTCCATGATGAAATGATATTGTCCATTTTAAACATAAACTCTCATGACTTTGCTTTTGGTCTCACCCAAAAGGTCTCATATCATTGGAGATAGTTGTTCTCACTTATAACTCGTGATCATCCCCTTATTTAACCGATGTGAGAATTTGATCACATTCCCACCCAACAATTCTTCCGTCAAATAAAGGACCATCGAGCTTCCTTCAAATAGTCAATAATTGTAAAGATGAGAGATCGAACCTCCGACCTCGTCCCACTTGTCTTCATATCTTAATTTCCACTTCTTAGGATATTATTATTAAGGAAAAATACAGTTTTTGGTCATTGAGTTTTCGAGAATAACTGCATTTGGTCCCTAAAGTTTCAAATTGGTCATTTTAGTCCCTAAGTTTTCAAAAATAGGTTTAAGAAGTCTCTTTACTAATAAAACTATTAAATTTAATGGACTAAATGCTGAAGTGACAAAATGATTTGGAAAAAATAAACATATTTTATTTTTTATTTCCTCTTCTCTAATCTTTCCTCCTTTTGTCCCTTTCATCTTTGTTAGAGACTCTGCCACGTCAGCTACCAAGGAAGAGTCAAGAAAACACATAAGCTGAAGAATGTCATGGAGGTGAGTCATGAAGGAGTATTCCCTTAGTGCTCCAGAATTCTGTTAGGATTGGGTAATAATAAACAAATATTCTTTCTCTATGTATTGGACCATGTGTCCTCATACCATTAGTCATTCGTTAAATAATTTTTTTTAATTCTTTTGTATCCCTAGAATAGGGAATAGTGTATAAATTGGGCAGGTTGGCCCTTTTCAAAGAAAATCGTTGAATACGAAGAGGTAAGTGATACAATTCTCTCTCTATCATTTAGTTTTTCTAATCCTATCATGTACAACGAAGAGGTAAACGATTGACTCTATTGCTTAGCTCCCTGACTCTATCATGTACAACGAAGAGGTAAATGATTCAATACATTTTCTGTTGTTTAGCTCCCTGACTTTATCATGTACAACGTAGAGATAAAAGATACCAATCCCTTCCGCTTTATTTTCCTAACTTGGTATTAGAGCTAGCTATGGAAAACGGTACTGTTACAGGGTCCAACATGACTAATGAATCAATGAAGTTCAAAACACCCCCTCTGAATCAACTGTTAAACCAAATAACGAGCACTAAGTTGGAGAGAGGCAACTTTATGCTATGGAAGACGCTAGCTCTTCCAATTTTGAAAGGATACAGACTTGATGGTCATCTGTCCGGAATAAAGGTATGTCCTCCTATGTTCGTTGTTGCTACTTCATCAGCTTTTGAACTTAATGAAGCTGATTCTCAAGCCTCAGAAGGAGCTTCGAGCTCCACCGGCAGAAATCCCTAAACCCACTATATGAAGCTTGGGTTATAGTAGACCAACTCTTGTTAGGGTGGTTATACAACTCCATGACTCCTGAAGTTGCTGTACAACAGATGGGGTATGAAAATGCTACGAGTCTATGGGATGCCATTCACTCACTATTTGGAGTTCAATCGTGGGCAGAAGAAGTCTTTCTTCGCCAAGTTTTTCAACAAACCCGTAAAGGTAACATGACAATGTCTGAATATTTGAAACTTATGAAGCTTCACTCTGACAACTTAACTCAAGCTGGTAGCCCAGTGTCCACACGTAACCTAGTGTCTCAGGTACTCCTTGGGCTGGATGAGGAGTATATCCAGTGGTGCTTGTTATCCAAAGCAAACCTAAGATCTCTTGGCTAGATATGCACTATGAGTTGCAGTCATTTGAAAAGAGGTTGGAAACCAAAATACCTCAAAAGCCACTACAGCTTTTACACACAATGCCTCGGCTAATGTTGCTTTCAATCGGAACAATTCCACATTCAAGACATCTGGACAAGGTAACACACAAGGAGGGAACCAGCAACAATTCAATGGATCCAGAGGAAACAGTAATAGTGGAGGAAATAGAGGAAGAGGTCGACATAAAAGAAATAGGCCTACCCTGTCAGGTTTGCTCCAAGTATGGACATGCTACAGATGTATGCTATCAAAGGTACAATCGAGAATTTGTTCCTAATCAAAACAATGGTAAAGGCAATAGACAGAACCAAGGGAACTCAGGGACCAATCCATCAGCCTTTATCATCTCTCAGAACTTGAATCCATTTCTTCAAACTGAGTCTGCAGGGGATTTTACTTGGTATGCAGACAATGGAGCACCAAACCATGTCACAGCTGATCCTAACAACATAGCCAACCCTTCTGAGAACATAGGTAATGATCATATTATTGTAAGGAATGGACAACAGTTAGACATATCCTCCATAGGCAATGCATGTTTAAGTTCCTCTAATTGTAATCTGAGTATGAAAAACATCTTATGTGTACCAAATATTGCAAAGAATCTAGTTAGTATATCAAAATTGGTTCAAGACAATGATGTTTTTGTTGTGTTCTATAATGACTGTTGTGTTGTTAACAAATGCTTGGGGCAAGTACTGGTGAAAGGAACTCTTAAAGATGGACTATATTAGTTGAATGAAGCAGAGGTGATCCTAATTTATGCGAATACCAAAGAGGCTAGCTGCTTTCCCAACCCAATGAACAAAAATAACAGTTCTACTACATTTGTTCTATTCAAAAGTGGAGTAAACTTAGTAGAATCAAAAGGGTTGTGGCATAGAAGACTAGGTCACCCTTTTCTTCGAGTTTTGGAGACTACACTAAAAACTTGTAATCTTCCTACTAAGTTGAATGAAGAGATTAAGTTTTGTGAACCCTGCTGTCTTGATAAAGCTATATAAATACCAGAGGCCACCTTTAGTGAAGGAGTTCGATAGTTAGATAATTTTCTCTATAGATAGAAGTAGCCTCGTTCTTAGTTTTCTTATACTTAGAAGGCGGAGCAAGAGAAGGGAAGAGACGCCAGAAGATCACCCTGGTCAGCTCGAGAGAGAACCTAGGAGGCATGGAAAAATAGAGAGAGGGCTGACTCTCGCGAGAGCGAGATTATCTTTTGAGCAGAGTAGAGAATAACATTGTAAAAGCCTTGGGAAGCAAAAGATTGCTACCGGGCTCTTTATTCTTATTCCGCATTGTTATTCTGTATTAAAATTACATATCTATAAAATGGAACTTGCTTATCTACATTTTTTTACTCTCTTAAAAGCACGCATGAGTAGCTAAATCTATCGAATGGGTTGAGAAGAACTCAGCTAACATGACCTAGGATTTTCATTGCATGTGATCATCTTGTCTTATGTTGCTCCCAACACCCCTTTAAAGCTACTCGAGAGAGAGAGTCTAAAGAAAGAACTTAAGACTTGAAAGAGTTAGGTTAGAATCTAGACTCAATAGAGCAAGATTAGATCTGCATAAGCAAGAGATAGAGACTTAGAGATAAACTTTGTTTGTCAACATGCATCGCATGCACCCTAGAGATAGGTTATGATATTAAGTGGTCGCCTTGTATGTGTGAATGTCAATTGTCATCGCATAGACAAGAATAGAGGCTTTTGTGTAGGTCCTATAGACTTTATCGCATATATCGCATGCGTTCTAGAACTAGAAGCTGTAGCATTTGCATTGAGAGATGATTTACTATTGTATGTGTGTAGCATGATCGCATAACATGAACACAATCCTAGGAAGTGTTAACTGAACCCCTTCTCAACCCGTTCCCCTGCATATTCATTGCATCTTCCGTAGTATTAACTCTTATCTTAACTCTGCCGCATACATTTTAACTGTAAACAACAACCCAACAACTCTTTGATTTATTAGTTACTGCAAAGTCATCTTAAAAATTATTGCCGTATGTTGTTTTCCTTAGTCCTTGAGTTCGACCCTGGACTTACCAGGAAACTCAGTAGAAGTTATACTTGGATTCTGCTGAGAAAACTTGTTGCACAACACATTTCCATCACCACAATTCCTTTCATTATTTCATCAAATAAAATAACGCATCAAGTTTTTGGCGCCGTTTCTGGGGACTTCGACAAGACAATGTGCTAACGGTAATTTTTTTTTTCTGATTTTTTCTTTGCAGCTTTCAATCTTTGGCAAACTTTGACCCAGAGATTGAAAGAATGTTTCGACGAAGACTGAGAGATAACCACCAACAACAACCACAAGAGAAAGATAATATGACAGAGCAACTTGAAAATGGAGCACCAAATGAAAACAACGTCATGGCGAATTTGATCCTATTGGAAAACGGCCACAATAGGCCCATTCGAGATTATGCGTCGCCCAACCTCTACGATTTCTCCTCAGGAATCATGAGGCCTGCTCTTGATGGATTTCGATTCAAAATGAAACCGGTGATGCTGCAGATGATCCAGACTGCTAGACAGTTTGGAGCGAGGCTTGGCGAAACTCGCACGCCCACTTCTGGAGCTTTATAGAGATCTGCAACACTTTTGTGTTCCCTAATATCTCCACCGAGGAAGTTCGACTCACTTTATTTTCATTTTTGGTTGTGTGACAAGGCGCGAAAATGGTCGTATTCTTTCGAACCGGGGGAGATTACTTCATGGGAGCAAGTAGTGGAGAAGGTTATGAAGAAATATTTCCCACAAACTGAGAATGCCATAAGAAGGAAGTTAATAACTAATTTTGAATAGGACATGGATGAATCGCTCAGCGATGCTTGGGTGAGGTTTAAGAGGTTGGTAAGAGATAGCCTGCACAACAGATTACCAGACTGCTTATAGATGGAGATTTTTTATCACGGATTAAACTCTGCTTCGTAGACTACTGCCAATGCAGTAGCTGCTGGAGGTCTACTAGATAGAACGTATGATGAGGCCAAGAACATCCTTGATCGCATCTTTAAAAATCACGAGGACTGGAGAGAGAGAGCGATCAAAGATTGAGAATAAAGGATAGTGATGTAAACAATGGTGCTATCGCATCACTTCAGAGTCAGATGATTGCGATGAGGAACTTGATATAGGGAATCGAATCAACAACCCAACAATGCATAGTGGGCAAGTGAATGCAATCAACCAGACGACCACAAGGTGTGCTACTTGTGGTGAAGGACACACAATGGAGGAATGCCCGTAAAACCCACAATCAATCTACTTTGTAAAGAATAATTCGTTCTCAAACATATACAACCCTGGGTGGAGAAACCACCCCAAGTTTGCGTTGAAAAATCAACAGCAAATTTTCCAATCATTGGTGCAAAAAGAAGGGCCACTCGAGTTTTTCCTGTGAAACAATGGTCAGACGAGTAATCAAGCTAGCAGTTCGCAAGCGCCACAATCTTCCTCTTTGGAAAGTTTGTTGAAGCAATATATTGAGAAGAACGAAACTGTGCTTCAAAACCAAGCGACGTCCATCCGCAACCTGGAAATACAGATAGGACAGATTGCGGGCAAACTCAAGAACAGAACGCAAGGGGCCAACCGAGTTCAACGGAACACCCACGCAACCCAGGGGGTATGGGTAAAGAGCAGTGTCAAGTGGTGACATTGTGGAGTGGAAAGACTGTAGTAGGGGAGAAGAAGAAGCCTAGCCGGACTGCTCCAATTGCGCTGGAACCTGAGACTGCGGTGACTCGAGAAGAAGTAGAAGAAAAATAGGCGATAGAGCCAGAGATTGTGTTCATCTTAGAGCCAAGAGAACAGGGGAGCGTGAGAGTACAGTTGCCACCTTTCCCATAGAGACTCAGAAAGAAGAAAAATGATGAGGTACAGTACCAACGCTTTATGAATATGTTAAAATAATTTCATATTAATATTCCGTTCATTAAAGCAATCGAGGAGATGCCCGCATATGCGAAGTTTATAAAGGATATGGTGACAAAGAAGAGAGGCACTGGTATGTTCACCCCGGTGGCTTTGACGTAGAGCTCAAAATATATAATCCCACCGAAAATGCGCGACCGTGGGAGTTTCACTATACCTTGCTCTATTGGAGGATTGTACATCGGGAAACCGCTATGCGATCTTGGAGNACTATACCTTGCTCTATTGGAGGATTGTACATCGGGAAACCGCTATGCGATCTTGGAGCCAACATTAACTTGATGCCTCTGTCAATTTTCAAGTAGCTGAATGTGGGGCAACTTGCACCCACAATAGTGACTCTCCAACTAGCCGATAGATCTCTGGTGCATCCGAAGGGGAAGGTGAAGGACGTGCTGGTTACAATCGACAAATTTATATTGCCAGCAGACTTCATCATCTTGGACTACGAAGCAGACAAAGATGTGCCCATCATCCTGGGGCGACCATTTTTATCAATTGGTCGTGCCCAGATTAATGTGCACAAAGGAGAGATCATCTTGAGCGTGAATAGACAGAAGCTCAAGTTTGACATTATCCGAGCCATGAAATATCTTGACGAAGAATACCTTAATGAATCCGACGATGAACAAAGTTTAAATGAAGAAGAGAAGCCTGAAGATGAAAACGAAGATGAGGATGCGATCGCATCCATTGTAGCATGCAATGCGATCACAGAAAAAACAAACAAGGAAGATGAGGTGATCGCATCCTAAGAAGTTAATCTGACAGTGAATAAAGAAAGAAAAACAACAAAGCCGTCCTTAGAGCAACCACCCAAAATAGAGCTGAAGACCCTTCTTAACCGCCTAAAGTATGCGTTTCTGAGGCAGAATGACAAGCTGCCGGTAATCATTTCCTCTGCACTTAATGAATACCCTGTTGAGCATTCTGAGAAAGTATGTAAAAGAAATTGGCTGGACACTCACAGACATTCAAGGAATTAGCCTCGCATACTGTATGCATAGAATTTGTCTCGAAGAGAACCACAAAGGATCGATCGAACATTAGTGAAGGCTCAACCCTGCGATGAAAGAGGTCGTAAAGAAAAAGATAATCAAGTGGTTAGACACGGGCATCATTTATCTGATAGTAGACAACATGTGGGTCAGCCCTATGCAGTGCGTGCCGAAGAAAGGAGAGATGACGATAGTCCCTAATGCAAATAACGAGTTGATACTGCAAAGAATTGTCACCGGATGGCGTATTTGCATGGACTGCTGCAAACTAAATGCGGCAACAAAGAAAGATCATTTCCCTTTACCTTTTATTGACCAAATGTTAGATCGTCTAGCAGGAAATGACTTCTACTACTTCTTGAATGGGTATGACGGTTATAACCAGATCATGATTGCTCCCAAAGATCAAGCAAAGACCACATGCACCTGCCTCTATGGAACATTTTCTTTTCGCCGCATGCCTTTCGGCCTCTGCAATGCGTCGAGCACTTTCCAAAGGTGCATGATGGCCATCTTTTCAGAATATTTTGAAGACTCTATCGAAATATTCATGGACGACTTCTCTGTATATGGGCACACGTACAAAGTATGTCTTAACAACTTGGAGAAGATATTGAAAATATGTGAGGATACGAACCTCGTGCTAAATTGGGAGAAATGCCATTTTATGGTGAAGAAGGGCATTGTGCTTGGGCACAAGGTCTCTAGGGATGGATTGAAGGTGGACAAGGCAAAAATTGAAGCGATTGAAAAGTTCCCACCTCCAACGAGTGTAAAGGCTGTTAGGAGCTTCTTGGGACATGTCGGATTTTACAGACGTTTTGTTAAGGATTTTTCAAAGATAGCACGACCACTGAGTGCGTTGATGGAGGCAGATAGAAAATTTGACTTGATAACAACTGTCTCAACGCATTCAAGATTTTGAAGAATGCATTAACAACCGCGCCCATGTTAATCGCACCAGATTGGACTCTTCCCTTTGAATTAATGTGCGACGCGAGCGGGTATGCGATGGGAGCATTGTTGGCGCAGAAGAGAAAAAAAATGCTTCATCCCATCGCATATGCGAGTAAGACTTTGAATCCTGCTCAAAGTAACTACACCACCACATAAAAAGAGTTGCTTGCAGTAATATTTGCGTTGGAGAAATTCAGAGCTTATTTGCTAGGAACAAAAGTACTCATCCATATTGACCACTCAGCGATAAAATATTTGATGACAAAGAAGGATGCGAAGCCGAGGTTGATTAGATGGGTTCTCTTCCTTCAGGAATTCGATATGGAAATAATTGATCGCAAGGGCACGGAGAACCAAGTTGCGGATCATTTATCCATATTAGAAAATCTCGAGTTTGACTTCAATCAGTCAGATGTGAGCGCAATGTTCCCAGTCGAGCAGCTATTTCAGATTGAAGAATTGCCATGGTATGCAGAGGTGGTAAATTATCTGGTTTGCGAGAAATTTCTCAAAGATTATACCAACCAACAAAAGAGGCGGCTCAGGCATGAATGTAGATATTATTTTTGGGATGAACCCAATCTGTATAAGAGGGGGTCAGACCAGGTTCTGCGATTGTGTGTACTGATGCTATTCAACAACGCATATTATCGCAATGTCATGATTCACCATATGGCAGGCACTTTGGAGGCCAGCACACCACAACTAAAGTATTACAAAGTGGATACTATTGGCCAACACTATTTAAGGATGCAAGAGACTACGCGATGAAGTGTGATCGGTGCCAGCGCAGGGTAATATTTCATGGAAACATGCGATTCCCATGAACACCATTTTAAAACTGGAGTTGTTTGACATCTGGGGCATTGATTTCATGGGACCATTCCCACCATTGAATGGTCAAAACTATATTTTGTTAGTTGTCGACTACGTATCCAAGTGGGTAGAAGAAGTGGTATGTGCTGCAAGCGATGCGGCGGTAGTCTCCAAATTCCTGAAGAAAAACATATTCACTTGTTTTGGCACTCCACATGCCATAATAAGTAACGAAGGCACCCACTTTGTCAATCACACTATCAAAGAATTGCTACGCAAATGTAATATCCTCCATAAAGTGGCTACCACATACCATCCACAGACGAATGGTCAAGCCGAAGTGTCCAACCGAGAGATCAAGCTGATATTGGAGAAGGTGGTAAAGCTTTCGCGAAAAGATTGGGAAGGGACTTTGCGTTGTGGGCATACAGGACAGCCTATAAGACACCTATAGGCATGTCTCTGTATGCGTTGGTGTTTGGTAAAACATGTCATTTACCATTGGAGCTGAGCACAAAGTGTTGTGGGCGGTGAAAAAGCTTAATTTCGACTTAAAGGCCGCAGGAGAAGCGAGAAAACTTCAATTGGTCGAGCTGGAGGAATGGAGAATTAACGCATACGAGAATGCAAAGATCTATAAGGAGCGTGCAAAGCACTGGCACGACAAACAATTATGCGGAAAGAATCTCCAAGTTGGGCAAAAGGTCTTACTATTCAATTCATGACTAGGACTCTTCCTTGGGAAATTAAAGTCAAGTTGGTCCGGACCCTTCATAGTCAGAGATGTATTCCTGCATGGCGCGGTCAAGTTATCCAATGACGACAGAACAACATATTCAAAGTTAATGGGCAATGAGTGAAAGTATATCGCGGAAAAGAGTGACATCGTAAGATCACCTCCGTGGACCTGAGAAGCTCTGAATGAGAAAGAAGTGGGTGGTCCCTACACTATCAGGCGATTCAAATTCATCAGGGACGCAGAACACAAGTTTTGTGAAGTATCCGTTGAAATCTTGAATTCATGAACTTATCTCTATTCCCTTTAGTATTATCATTTCGCTATCTGACTATCTAAAAAAAAAAAAAAAAAGAGAAAAGTTTTGTTAACTTTGTTTTTTTTGTTATCATTTGACCATCTCAATGTTTTTTTTGCAAACGATCGAGGTAAACGATTGCAGAGGCACTACACGAAGATGCAACTACTTTATTTCGGCACCACAATCAAAAGAAAGTGGATTGCCGCAAAGCAGGATGCGTCAACCAATAATGCGGGCGACAACGCAAATTTGGGAGGTGTATCTCTCCTTGACTTTATCCCAATTTTGCACTATCGCATCACATTTTAATTTTGAACATTTTATCACCGCATCCTCTTTGATTGCCGCAATCATTCAACATTGATCAATTTAGTAAGTCACCGCATGATTTCTCTTTGTCAATGATGATTTCAATGATGAAACGCATGTTGCTATTTTTTCGTACACAATAGAGTCAATTTAATTTTAAGACAGTCACCTCATGAAATATTTTTAGAAGTTAGTGGTCTGCTAGCTTTCTTTCAAACTGACCCTTTATGAAACTTCCTAAGAACATCGCATGACTTCTTACGATCTTTCGGCAATGAGGACATTGCTGCATTTTCAATTTGGGGGTGCGATATTCATTTTTCGACCTTGCTATTTTTAGCCTTGCTTAAAACAAATAATAATAATGTTGCAATCGGATCCTACTCGTAGTTAGATGTCCGCATGACACAAGTGGGGGAAAGCCAAAACGAAGGTAGGAATCGTGATCAACACATAAATAAATGATCGTAATTTCGCTGTCAAATGGACATGAGTTTAGTCTGAGAAAGAGCACCTTGCTCGTAGTTGGATGTCCGCATGACACACGTGGGGCAAACCAAAATGAAGGCGAGGCACTTGGATCAGCGCAAGGTCAAAAGAAAAAAAATAATGTCTAAAATATGCAAGGATAAAAAATCATTTAACACCCTAGTGAAAAAGTTTTTTGAAATAAATTATGAGATGTCTTTGAAGGTTAAACTTGCGGTCCCTAAATGTTAGAAATATTTTAAGAAGAGACTTGGGTAAGAATTAAGGAAATTTTGGTGTATAGGATTTGAATAAGGCATCCTTGGGAAATCTAGGAAAGAGAAGGTGGTTGACTTTCTAAAGGAAATCTTTAGCTTATGCTTGAGGACAAGTATTGTTTAAATTTGGGGGTGTGATAACGGGCAAAAATGCACGTTATTACAGTGTTAAGTTATAAAACAATGCAAGTTTGTGATGATAAAAATATACAATATTGCGTCCAAAAGTATTAAGTTCACAATACTATGATCGCATGCGTCCATCGCATTAAAACAATTAACTTATGTATTTTTGTGTAGAATATGTGTTGACCCAAGGCGAAAAATGCGATCCAAAGAAATCAATGGACGAACGCATTAAGAGATTACGTTAACGCAAGACTATGCGATCATTTGTGCTAGCGAATATCTGTTTGAGAAGGTTGCTGCATAGAGCGCAACTTTGGTGGGCGAATCTGGGTGAAGAGCATAATAAATCACGATGGGTCAGAAAGCTGATGACGGTCGATTTTGAATTAAGTTGATAAGCCGTGAACGAACTACTGTAGCAAGTACACTCAACTTTTCGGTGACAAATATTCGGCACATCAGACAGAGAATTAATATCATCCCATCAGTGCAATCAGAAGAGATAAGAAACTTTTCACCCCGAAGCTCTATAAATACCAAAGGCCACCTTCAGTGAAGATCGCCGTGGTCAGCTCAAGAGAGAACCCAGGAGGCATGGAAAAACAGAGAGAGGGTTGACTCTCGCGATAGCGAGATTATCTTTTGAGTAGAGTAGAGAATAACAGTGTAAAAGCCTTGGGAAGTAAGAGATTGCTACCAGGCTCTTTATTCTTATTCTGCATTGTTATTCATTATTACAATTACATATCTATAAAATGGAACTTGCTTATCTACATTTTTTTACTCTTTTAAAAGCACGCATGAGTAGCTAAATCTATCGAATGGGTTGAGAAGAAATCAGCTAACATGACCTAGGATTTTCATTGCATGCGATCATCTTGTCTTATGTTTCTCCCAACACCCCTTTAGAGCTACTCGAGAGAGAGTCTAAAGAAAGAACCTAAGACTTGAGAGAGCTAGGTTAGAATCTAGACTCAAGAAAGCAAGATTAGATCTGAATAAGTAAGAGATAGAGACTTAGAGATAAACTTTGTTTGTCAACATGCATCGCATGCACCCTAGAGATAAGTTATAATATTATGTGGTCGCCTTGTATGTGTGAATGTCAATTGTCATCGCATAAACAAGAATAGAGGCTTTTGTGTAGGTCCTATAGACTTTATCGCAAATATCGCATACGTTCTAGAACTAGAAGCCGTAGCATTTGCATTGAGAGATGATTTGCTATTGTATGTGTGTAGCATGATCGCATAACATGAACGCAATCCTAGGAAGTATTAGCTGAACCCCTTCTCAATCCGTTCCTCTACATATTCATCGCATCTTCCGTAGTATTAACTATTTTCTTAACTCCCCCGCATACATTTTATACTATAAACAACAACCCAATAACTCTTTGATTTATTGGTTACCGCAAAGTCATCTTAAAAATTATTGCTGCATATTGTTTTCCTTAGTCCATGAGTTCGACCCTAGACTTACCAGGAAACTCAATAAGATTTATACTTAGATATTTTCTGAGAAAACTTGTTGCACAATGCATTTCCATCACCGTAATTCCTTTCATTATTTCATCACATAAAATAACGCATCAGAAACACAGACACCTAATAGAGATGGGACTAACTCTTTTAGCACAAGCCTCAATACCTCTTTAGTTCTGGTGGGATGCCTTTCTTAATGTTTGTCATGTAATAAATGGTCTTCCCTCACAGGTGCTAAAGAATCAATCACCTATACAACTAATGTATGGAAAACTACTAGATGTTACAAAACTAAGAGTGTTTGGCTGCGCATGCTTTCCATGTCTCCCAACATACCAGCCAAACAAGTTTCAATTCCACTCTGATAAATGTGTCTATTTAGGTCCAAGCATGGTTCACAAGGGACATCGATCTTTGAACAAAGATGGTAAAGTGTTCATCTCCAGAAATGTCATTTTCAATGAGTGATTTTCATTTCTCCTATGGTTTTCAGGTATTCGGTCCATCAACTCACAAACCTACAGTGAATAGTAACCCTCAAGTCCTTTCTTCCAACATAACTCCACAATTGCACACTGTTCCCATCCAGCTGCCACAGTCTTCCTCAAATCAATGTATTAGTCCTTCACCCTCAAATATCCTCGTGCCAGATATCAAGCCAGCCTCTCCCCTTCCTTATGTCTCAGTTGGAGCTGCCCTCTGTTCCCCAATATCAGATGCATTGTCCAGCCCTTGTCTAGACCATATAGCCACCAAATCTCCCTTGTCCAACCCTTCCACTCGGTCACCTAGCACTATGTCTCCAAATGACCCACATACATCTTCTGTCCTTAACCCCTCTCATCCCTTGCGGCCTACTAATCCAGTAATTACGAGAGGCAAAGTTGGTATCTTTAAGCCAAAATCTTGGTTAAGCACTGTCCAACATGACTGGTCCTTAATCGAACCAATGCGGGTGTCTGATGCTCTTGCTACACCTCAGTGGAAGCAAGACATGGATACCGAGTTTCAAGCTCTCATCAACAATCAAACTTTGCAGTTGGTTCCTCCCTCACCATCCTTCATTGTGCTGGGCAATAAATGGAGCTTTAGGCTTAAAAAGAATCTGGATGGGTCAATAAAAAGATACAAGGCATGCCTAGTAGCCAAAGGATTTCATCAGCATCCTGGAATTGACTTCTTTGAAACATTTAGCTCGGTGGTCAAAAGTATCAACTATAAGGGTTGTTCTAAGAATTGTTGTCTCCAAAGGATGGGCCATTCATCAGCTTGACTTCAATAATGCATTTCTTATTGGGAAACTTACAGAAGATGTCTATATGCATCAACCACCCTGGATGTTAACTCTGATTTTCCTAATCATGTGTGCAAGTTGAACAAGGCTATATATGGACTGAAACAGGCTCCTTGGGCCTAGAATGATCTACTCAGCACTACTCTAACCACCTGAGGATTCATAAACTCGAAAGAAAATACCTCACTGTTTATACTAAACTCAAAGGGCTCAACTATACTACTCCTTATCTATGTTGATGATGTAATAGTGATAGGTAACAACAACTTGATCTCTCAGTTAGTAGCCCCTTTGGATAGCATGTTTGCATTTAAAGATCTGGGCAAGCTGAATTACTTTTTAGGTATACAAGTTCAGTATCTGGAGTATGGTTTTATATTGAATCAGTCAAAATATGTTGATGATCTACTGCAAAAGATTGGTTTTCCAGACTTGAAACCTGCAGCCTCACCTAGCTACTTAGGCAAACACTTGTCTATTACTGATGGAGCTCCCCTCACTGATCCATGTCTATACCGAAGTACAATCTGAGCTCTTCAATACCTAACCCACACTCGTCCAGACATCACATATATGGTGAATAATCTTAGTCAATTTCTTAAATCTCCCATAGACACTCATTGACAAGCAACAAAAAGAGTCCTTCAGTACATCAGTGGTACCAAGAACTATGGATTGCTGTTTCAACCAAGCCCCACGCTTGAAGTTTCAGCATACTCAGATG
Organism: Benincasa hispida; assembly: GCF_009727055.1. Classification (NCBI taxonomy): domain Eukaryota; kingdom Viridiplantae; phylum Streptophyta; class Magnoliopsida; order Cucurbitales; family Cucurbitaceae; genus Benincasa; species Benincasa hispida. The sequence goes on along the minus strand of NC_052360.1, from coordinate 7,091,138 downwards.
TAGATTGGGCAGCAAACATTGATGACCGGAAGTCAGTAGCTTCTTACTGTGTCTTTGTTGGTGGAAATATTTTCTCCTGGTCTTCAAAGAAACAAATAGCAGTAGCTCGATCGAGTACCGAGTCGAAGTATGGGCCTTTGCACACACTGCCTAAAAAATTGTTTGGCTTCAGCAGCTCCTAAGCAAGATTTAGCTGTCCCACTCATCCAAACCAATAATTTGGTGTGACAATGTTAGTGCAGGGGCATTAGCCAACAACCCTGTCTTCCATGCTCGGACAAAACATATTGAAATAGACGTCTATTTTGTCCGAGACCTAGTCCTTTAAAGGGAAGCTTGAAATCAGGTATGTACCTTCATTAGATTAGTTAGCTGACTGTCTCACAAAACCGTTGACACACTCTCAAATTTTCAACTTACGGTCTAAACTTGGGATAATTGAACTCCCCACAAGTTTAAGGGGGGATGTTAGAGACTCTGTCACGTCAGCTACCAAGGAATAGTCAAGAAAACACATCAATTAAGAAAGGCATATCACTGATGTGAGTTATAAAGGAGTATTCCCTTAGTGCTCTAGAATTCTGTTAGGATTGGGTAATAACAAACAAATATTCTTTCTCTATGTATTGGACCATGTGTCTTCATACCATTAGTCATTCGTTAAATAATTTTTTAATTCTTTTGTATTCCTAAAATAGGGAATAGTGTATAAGTTGAGCAGGTTGCCCCTTCCAAAGAAAATCATTGAATACGAAGAGGCAAGTGATACAATTCTCTCTCTATCGTTTAGTTTTTCTAATCCTATCGTGTACAACAAAGAGGTAAATGATTCAATACTCTCACTATCATTTAGTTCCCAGACTCCATCGTGTACAATGAAGAGGTAAACGATTGACTCTATCGCTTAGCTTCCTGACTCTATTGTGTACGATGAAGAGGTAAACGATTAAATACATTTTATGTCATTTAGCTCCCTGACTCTATCATGTAAAATGAAAAGGTAAACGATACCAATCCCTTCCGCTTTTATTTTTCTAACTATCTTCTCTCGTCTTCTCTCTCTTCCGAATCCTACCCTTTTCATCCTCTCTTTTTTTCTTATTTTTCAATTTGAATTCTTTCTTTCAAGCAACAATCCCTCGATTTTTAGATACTTGAGTTTCTATTTGGTGAATTCTGCAAAAGCATCTTCCAGATGAGATGCAACTCGAAAACACTGACACTTGAATTCAAGTTTATCAATTGGTTCCTTGGCCCTATATCTCTACACAATCCCAACCTATCATATGAGCATAAAATTCTATAGACCCCCGCATGGCCAAAAAAAAAAAAAAAAAAAGACAAAAAGAAAAACACCCGTCATTTAATCATTTACAAATATTTAATTGAACAACTGTGAAATTAATTTCCTTGCATCAACTTAAGCAGATAAAGACAACTTGAAATATCAAGCAATAAGATATGAATAATGGTAAAAAGAAAACCTCTATTTATGGACAATAATTCAACTAATTACAAAGAAATATTTACAATCAAAGTGTGTTAAAAAAGAAAATCAGCCTACAACATCTTCTAGATTTTTCCCTTTGTTTGAGGCTTGTCGCTTGGAAGAAAGAGGCTGAAGGTTGATGTGTCTGCTTTAATCGGGAGAAAATAGAGGTTATGGCTAAAGAAATGAAAGTCAAATGGTTTGAAGGAAGGGGTTGCTAATTGAAATTGAAAAATGAGAGAGAAAAAGAGGATGGAAAAATATTCGGAAGAGAGAGAAGAGGAAGATGAGAGGAGAGAATAAAAAGAGGAAAAGATGAGAGAAAAAGAAATAAAAAATAAAGAATATTTATTTTGGGCCATTGCAACTTTAATAAAAAAAAATTGAAAATTGGGTGCGTGTCCCTAGGTTTTGCTTTTTTTGCAAACATGTCAAAAAACTTCCGTCTGAAAATTTGATTGCTATCTGATTTCTATGTGATTGTTATCTGATTTTTATGTGATTGCTATGTAATTGTCACACTTGCAATTACAAAAAAGTTGAAGTCATGCCTTTGATTTCTTAAAATGTATTTTCCATATAATGTAATTTCCTTATTTTTATTTTCTAGTTCATTTTGTCACTTCACATTTAGTCGGTTAAATTTAATGGTTTTATTGGTAGAGAGGCCTTTTAAATCTATTTTTGAAAACCCATGACTAAAATTAAGGGGGCGTTTGGGGCGTTGAGTGAGTTATGTCAATGTTTCTTATAGTCTGTGGGTTATAATAGTCTGTGTTTGGGGTGTAGATTATTTTAGTTTGTGTTTGGAGTGCAGGTTATTATAGTCTATGGTATAGCAGTATGTATTTGATGTGCAAGTTATTATAGTCTATGGTATAATAGTCTGTGTTTGTTGTGTAGGTTATTATAGTCTGGGTTATAATATAATATGTGTTTGGGGTGCAGATTATTATAATAGCCGGTTATAACAGTATGTAAACTAAATGCATGTTATCTTAGAATATATCACAATTGATTCTACTTTTCCATATATCAAAGGAAAAAAATTTAAATGAAATATCATATTTTCACGAACCTAAATAAAATTGTTTGTTCCACCAATTTGTATAAAATGTGTTGAACATTGCATTGTCCATTCCACTAATTTTAACCTTGTTTGATGTATCAAATTTCATGAGCAGGCAACAAATACAATTCCATTCTCTTCAAAGGATATTAATCATTGCCCAACACATTAATGTATGTAGAAATAGAGAAATTTGACAAATAGCAAAAAAAGAAAACCAAATCACATTCATGTCCATGAAATAGTACGGAGTCAAACATAATAAATATTATAAAGTACAAGTCATAATTTAGATATGTCAAATTAAACATGGAAAAGCAGGTGATGAAAATAGTTGGTCAGGCATTGCCAAGAACCCTCCGCATTTGGGTAGCCAACATCACATAGATAATAATACCCTATACAATGTCCAATTTTATTAAATCATAATCATTGAGTACTACGATGTACGACAAGAAGTTATGCGCGGAAGTTATTACCCTTTGGAATCTTCAATCCGTTAGGTCGTGATATTGCATCTCTAAGAACATGAGAATCAGCTGTAGAACCTTCCCACCTAGGTAAGACAAACACGAAATCTCCATTCGTGTCACAAACACCAAGAACATTCGTGGAGATTTCACTCTTCCTCATCCTTTACCTTGGTCAATCAGTGGCACTCACGTTGACCTTTATGTACGTACCATCTAATGCACCTAAACAATCTTGTGCGAAACAAAGTATGAAATATTCATATACATAAATTATCTAAACTAGACATGGACAACACACCAACATTTATTTAGTTTCACTATACCTCAAACCATCTCCATCTTGAATATGTACAGGAGGTTGTGATTGACAAAGATTTTTTCAATAGTTCTTCATATCGTCGTAAAACGACGTTGAGAGCGGAGTTGAAATGCCTAGAAATTGTTTCACTCGACCAAACGAATTGTCTACGAACTACTCTATTCTTAACATCATGGGCCAAGATATGTAGGAACATGGTACCCATCTCCTCGACATCTACAACTTCTGTTCTCACTAATCCGCCAGTTGTCCTTAGTAAAGTACATAAAATGACAAAGCATCTTCTATCCATTTGGGAACCAAACAAGAGTTATGACATAGTTGCAATGAAATTGCAAAAAAAAAAAAAAAAAAAAAAAAAGAAGGAAGCCAACAAATAATCAACTATCCTAGTATTGTGCTTAGACAGTAAGAACCCGCCTTAGAACCATGAAATTCTCTCTTAAGTATTATGGTAAGTCAGATACATTGATCATTACAATCAATAGAAAAAGAGTAACTGAAAAAGTAGCAAAATAATCGAAGACTGATAATAAAAAACCAATAACGATATATCAAGAACAGTAGCAATGCAAAAAAGAGTCATCAAAATAGGGGCAAAATAATCAAAGAACAATAACAAAGACAAGTAATTGAGCATCAGTATGACGTTGATATGATCAAGTATACACTTGTCGATTGCAGGCATATCGAGTGACCATGAAGCTGGGTATCGAGTGACCTTCAAATATTTTTTGAATTAAAAATAATCGAGTATAAATTAATTGAGTATCAAGTATGACGTTGATATGATCGAGTATACACGTGTCGATTGTAGGCGTAGAGTGACAATGAAGTTGGGTATCGAGTGACCTTCAAACGTGTTTTTAATTCAAAATAATCGAGTATAAAGTAAACGAGCATCGAGTATGATGTCGATATGATCGAGTATACACTTGTCGATTGCAGCTATATCGAGTGACCTGAAGCTGGGTATCGAGTGATCTTTAAACGTGATTTGAATTCAAAATAATCGAGTATAAAGTAATTGAGTATCGAGTATGACGTCGATATGATCGAGTATACACGTGTCGATTGCAACTGTATCGAGTGACCATGAAGCTGTCTATCGAGTGATTGTGCATCGAGGAACGTGTGATAGCAATCAAGGATTGAGTAATCAGAGTAAATAAACGAGCGCTAATAAAAGTAAGAAAAACGAGGGAGATTAAGGAAACAGACCAAAATAATCGAACACTTAAGGGAGCATTTGGGCTCCAACTATTTTAGTTGGAGCCCCAAATGTTGGGTGGGTTATTATAGCCCAACCGCCCAACTATAAATAGGGGGCCCAAATGACCCCTAATAATTTTAAATAGGAGGGACCAAATGTACCATTTTTGATAAATTGAGAGGACCAAAAAGTTATTTTTCTATTTATTATTATTTATTATTATATTTTATTAGTTTTGTTCATATAATAGTAAATATATACAAAATTTATTCAGGGATTATAAATATGACTTTCTTTTTTAACATGAATATCCTCACATTGTTATTTTTTCTTTCAATGCATGTCCTCATGTCGAGATCGTTATTATTATTTGCAAATATTTACACATATATATTTGACATCGAAGAATTTAATTGATGGGGAATTGGAGGGTTTGACCTAATATTGGTTGATGGTGCATCCTTTATGCTACGCCATCTGAGTATGGACGTCAATACTAAAATTATAATTTTTTTTTTCTAAATAAAACCTTTTTCTTTTATTGTAGTTTCAATTGTCCAAATTTATTTTTTAAAATTTTAATAAATTTTAAATTTAGTGATTCGAAGTTAATCTTTAACTAAATAATTCTTATGTACGAAAAAGTCAGTACATAATTTCAAAATTTATGAAGGAAATGTCCTTAATATAATAAAGTAATGATACAGATAACAATGTTTCATTATAATATCATAAAGAGAGGAGAATTATCATATAGTAAAATTGTAAGGATCATTTCTATAAATAGATAAATATATTTTTAGAGTAGAGAAGATGAAGGATGAAGAGGGTTTGGACCTCCTGGAACTAGGTGTAGAGAACCTTCAAAAACACTACCAGCATCGCCGCCACCCATCTTATTCTCTTTAAATATTATTCCTCCAAAACGTCGATAAAAAATGCTCTTACTGTGATCAGAAGTAGTGGCCGCCGAGACTTGGCCGATGATGATGAGAAGTCCGATGATGACGATGGCAAGATGGAAGTTTAGACGATGAGCCGCCATGGATTCCGGTGATGTTCACAACAAAGGAGGAGAGATTATAGAATATATAATTCGGATGAAGAAAATGATGGATGTTATAGTTATAATGAGAGAATTTTGCAGTATTTAAAGGGAGCTAAGTAGACATGTTAACATAACGATTAAATTAATTAACTTCTCCTCATTAATTGTTGCATTATATGAAACGCTAAATCTTCCCCTATTTAATTTATTGAATTATTTAACGTTTTAAATACTTCACCTTAATTATAGTTATACTTATTTTCAGTTAGTTTCTTCACCTTTTATCATTTTTAAAAAAGGTTATTTATTATCATTCTCTTTCAGTTTTTTTTTTTTTGCCTTAATTACTTTAGTTTGTTCAATTAAAATAAATATTAAAATAAAAATTAAATAGAAAAATGGAGGCTAGGATCAGATATTTTCTATTATCTTTTTAAGTTTCTTATTTTGATTTTCCTAAACTAATAAGTTTGATACTACGTACAACGCACATTTATGCACAAAGTTTAAAAAGATAATAAATTAAATAAGAGGAAAATAATAAATTCAATAGAAAAATGTTGTCTTGAATCTCATTTTTTCTATTGAATTTAAATTTCTTAGTTTGATTGTTCTAAACTACTAGTTTCATATTGTTCGGTAATGTTTAAAACGATAACTTAATTACAAGAGTTAATAATACATGTTTAATTAGGAGGGCTTTGTTTAAGTATTTCTAAAAAATTTTAAAGTTGGGAGAGGTAAAAATAATAGTTATTTTATATATAATTAATATTACTAATTAAGTTTAAAATAATATATTATAAAATAATATTTAAATTAAACATGTAATAAAGAAAAATTTTGGATTAAATTTTTATTTTTAGGTAAGTAATTATTATTTTTATAAATTACCCTTCAAAATTATATTATATTATATTGTTAAAATAATATAAGTAAAACATGGACTAACCAAAATATTGAAAAAAGCATTGACCATAAACATTTTAGAAATTGTCTCACAATTTATAGTCAATAACTATGTTTTCTTTTATAACAAAAAATCGAGACCAGAAGAGGCCTATGGGCTACAAGGGAAGAAAAATCACTCGTAAACATAGACACAAACCCATTGAAGGAACGTCACTGTTGGCTTTTTTTTATCTTAATTTCAAATATATTTATTTTTATATTATATATTAATGTCATTAATACTTTGATGATGAGTAAATAAATTTGCTTTTGTTTATTAACAATTTGAGTGTTTTAGTGTACATTATGTAGAGCTTGAACAACGGTTCTAATACAATTTAATCATTCAATCGGCGTTTAAACGTATAAAGATATGACTGAACAAGTTTAAACGAAAAATTTCAAGCTGATGACGTGATAGAATTTTTCTCATCAAAGTCGACAATTGAAATGTGACACTTGGAGCAATGGAGAAGCGACAGAGGATGGACTCTTGATTTTTTAATTGATTTTAGAAAGAAATTGAATTCAATATATTATATAAGTTTGTGTAACAACTACTTTTGGACACATGGTGAGCACTTTGCTTTTTGTTGGGGTTTTAAAAGAAATTTATTCTTAAATAAATATTATATATATATATATATGTATGTATCTAATGACTAGTTGAGTTTAAATCTCCACAATTCAAATTTCTTTTATCATATCCAATAGTCCAAATTGAATCTTGGTTTTCATATTTCTCTCTTTTTAAACTCTTCATCTTCTCAAAAGAAAAAAAAAAAAAAACAACAACATTACATATTTTTTACCATCCTCAAGCCACCATTGTTATTCTCTCCAAGCTCTTTAATTTTTTATTTTTGATCTTATTCTTGAGACATTTATTGTATTGTAAGGGTTGATTTGATTTGAGCTCAAAAACTTGTAAATCCACTCAATTGAGAGAGTTGTAAGTGTGCTCTTTTATTTTTCCAAACTATTGTAAGAGTTGCTCTTGATCCTCGAAAAAGAGTGGGTGTAACGGTTTGATCTTCAACCATGAAAATGAATTAGATTTTGTTCTTTGCGCCAGCAAAAAGAACGTTGTAGTGGTTCAACTCTAAGTCGTGGATAGAAGTCAAAGACTTCTAGTGAAATACCCAAGAGGAGCTTGGAAAGTGGATATAGGCGCCGGTTGTGCCAAACCATTATAAAATTACGTTAACTCGTTAATTTATATGATCTCTCTCATCCAGAAAAAATTTAAAATGAAATATCATATTTTCACAAACCTAAATAAAATTGTTTGTTCCACCCATTGTATAAATTGTGTTGAACCATTTCATTGTCAATTTCCACCAATTTTAACCTTATTTGAACGTATCAAAATTTCATGAGCATGCAACAAATACAATTCCATTCTCTTCAAAGGATATTAATCATTTGGCCTAACACATTAATATATGTAGAGATTGAGAAATTTCACAACAGCAAAAAGAAAAAAAAAAAAAAAAAACCAAATCACTTTCATGTCCATGAAATAGTACGGAGTCAAACATAAAAATATATAAAGTACAAGACATAATTTAGACATGTCCCAAATTAAACATGAAAAATCAGGTGATGAAAATAGTTGGTCAGGCGTTGCAAGAGAAGCCCTCCGCATTTGGGTACCGCAACATCACATAATAATAATAACCCTATACAATGTCCAATTGTTATGAAATCATAATCGTTGACTACTAGCGATGTATGACAAAGAAGTTGTGCGCGAAAGTTTGTTACGCGCTTTGGAACCTTCAATCCGTTAGGTCGTGATATTGCATCTTTAAGAACACGAGAATCGCTGCAGAACCTTCCCACCAGGTAAGACAAACATGAAAACGCCATTTGCGTGGTCGCAAACACCAAGAACATACGTGGAAATTTCACCCTTTGATAATGGGGCAGACATGCAACGTTATCATAGTGATAGTTCTTAAATAATGCTGGTTTGCATTGATAAACATGTTAAATTGCATCCAAAAAGGATTAAGTTTATTATTATTGCGGCCGCATGTGTTCATCACATAGGAACATTGATTTTTGTGTTTTTATGCAGAATATGCGTTGACGCAAGACGGAAATTGGCGTTCATAAGGAAATCATTGGTCGGTGCAGCATTACTACAAGGCTTTGTGTGATCGTGGTTCGCAAATATTCGCTCCGCCGAGAAGGATTGGCAACAGACTTGGTTTACACAACATGGTGGGCGCATCTAGGTGATAGGCTAATTAATCGCGATGGGGCAGAAAGCTGATGACAGTCGAATCTGAATTAAGTTGACAGTCGATAACGATCACAAGTACATTCAGCTTTTCGGTGACAATTATTCGGGGCATCAGTTAGGAATTAAAGTCGTCCCATCTATACAATCATGAGAGAGAAGCCACCTTTCACCTTGGATGTTCTATAAATACCAAAGGCATCCTTCAGTTCATTGGTTGATCGGTTGATTAGTTAATCAGTTCACCAGTTTACGAATTTAAGAGCTCAGCTCGTCTTTGTGCAGTTTTCCTTTTTTTTAAGGCGGAACGAGAGAAGAGTGGTGATGCTGGAGATCACTCATGACAACTTGAGAGAGAACCTTAAGGCGAAGAAGCAGAGAGCAGTCCGACTCTTGCGAGAGCGAGATTATCTTTTGAGCACGAGTAGAAAAACAGTGTAAAAGCTTGGGCAGCAAGAGATTGTTACCAGGCTTCTTTATTCTTTACTTGCATTGTTATTTTGTACTTCATCTTTATATTTATACAATGAAAGTTCTATTTCTACATTTTTTCACTCTCTTAGCATGCATGAGTAGCTAAACTAGTCGAGTGGGTTGAGAAGAACTAAGCTAACATGACCTAGGAAGTTCATTGCTTGCGATTATCTTGTTTTATGTTGTGCCAAATACCCTTTAGAGCTACTCGAGAGAGAGTCTAAAGAAAGAACCTAACGACTCGAGAGAGCTAGGTTAGAATCTGGACTCGAGAGAGCAAGATTAGAACTGCATAAACAAGAGATAGGGACTTAGAGATAAGCTCTGTTTGTCAACCTACATTGTATGCATCCTAGAGACGGGAATGATATTATTGTGTCGCCTTATTTGTGTGTGTGTCATTTTTTCATCACATAAATAAGAATAGAGGCTTATGTGTAGGTCCTATAGACTTAGCACATATATCGTATGCGTTCTAACCTTAGAAGCTGTGGCATTCGCACCGAGAGGTGGTTTACTATTGTATGCATGTAGCATAATCGCATAACATGAACGCATCCTAAGAAGTGTTAGCCGAAACTTTTCTCAACTTTTCAAACTCCGCCGCATTTATTTATTTTTCATCATCGCAAACAACAACCTCAACAATTTATTTATTTATCCGGTTACCGCAAAATTTTCATAAAAATTACAAACGCAACTTGTTTTTACAAGTCCCTAAGTTTGAACCTAGACTTACGAGGAAACTCAGTGGAATTTATACTTGGATTCTATTGAGGAAACTTGAGTGAACAACGCAATTTCACCATTGCATATCATCCATAATTCACTTCATAAAATCAAGCATCAAGTTTTTTGCGCCGTTACCGGGGACTTTGGCAAAATAGTGTGCTAACGGTAATTTTTCTGATTTCTTTGCAGACTTTCAATCTCTGGGAAATTACGACCCGGAGATTGAGAGAACGTTTAGATGGAGACTGAGAAACCACTAACAGCAACCACAGTCAGATAAAGAAGAGATGGCGAAGCAGCCTTGAAATGGAGCACCAAATGATAATAATGTCATGGCGAATCCAATTCTACTGGCAAACGATCGCAATAGACCCATTAGGGACTATACATCACCAATCCTTTATGATTTCTCTCCAAGAATCACGAGGCTTGCCCTCGACAGAAGCCGATTCGAAATGAAGCCGGTGATGTTGCAGATGATCCAGATTGCAGGACAATTCGGAGGAAGGTGTGGCGAGGACCCACACCCCACCTCCGAAGCTTTATTGAAATCTACAATACTTTTGTGTTCCCGAATATCCCAACCAAGGAAGTTCGACTCACTCTGTTCCCATTTTCCTTATGCGATCAAGCAAGTAAATGGGCATATTCTCTTGAACCGGGGGAGATAACTTCGTAGGAACAGGTGGTGGAAAAGTTTATGAAGAAGTATTTCCCACTAACTGAGAATGCTAGGAGACGGAAATTAATAACAAATTTTGAGCAAGAAGATGACGAATCGCTCAGCGATGCCTGGGCGAGGTTCAAGCGGCTGGTAAGAGACTGTCCACATAATGGCTTACCAGACTGCCTGTAAATGGAAATTTTTTTACCAAGGACTGAATCCCTCTTCGTAGACCGCTGCCAATGCAGCAGCCGCTGGTGGTCTGCTCGACAAAACATATGAGGAGGCAAAGAGTATACTTGATCAAATTTCCAAAAATCACGAGGATTGGCAGGAAAGTGATCAGAGATTAAGAATAAAAGATAATGACGCAAACAACCGGACCATCGCATCCCTGCAAAATGAAATGACTGTGATGATGAGTTTGATACAAGGCATCACAATTAATAATATGGGAGCGAAGAAAGGGCAGGTCAGCGCAATTACTCAAACAACCGCAAGTTGTGTCATTTGCGGAGATGCTCACCCGATGGAAGAATGCCAACAAACTCGTAGTCGATATGCTTCATGATAAATAATCCCTATTCCGATACATGTAACCCTGGGTGGCGAACCCACCCAAATTTTGCGTGGAAAAATCAACAACAAAGCTTTCAACCTGTGGCACAAAAAGGAGGGTCATCCGAATTTTTCCCACAAAACAACGGTCCAGCGCATAGCCAAGCTAATAGCTCACAAACACCACAATCTTCATCCTTAGAGAGCTTGTTGAAGTAATACATTGAGAAAAATGAATCAGTGTTTCAGAATCAAGCTACATCCATTAGAAATCTCGAAATTCAAATGGGACAAATTGCAGGCGAGCTGAAAAATAGACCGTAAGGAGCATTGCCAAGCTCAACTTAGCTCCCTCGCAATGCTGGGGGTAACAGGAAGGAACAATGCTTAGCAATCTCCTTGCTAAGCTTTAAGTGGTCCCTAAGTATTATATGATTTAACCTCATAAGGACGCAATCCTTTTGAATATCCTTTTCCTGCATCAAATACTTCATGAACTTTTATCATCTTGTTATTTATTATCACAATTACCTTTTTGTTACCAACATCGTTTTTTACATAAAAAAGAATGATATATATATATATATATAAATAATTTGACTCTCTCTCTGTTTTTTCTTGCAACAATTAAGGCACAGGATTGCGGAGATGTTACATGAAGACAGCAAATTATCTCACTCCATCACCGCAATCCAAAGAAGATAGATCGCCATAAAGATGTGCGTCAATACACAATGCAGGTGATAGCGTAAATTTGGGGGGTATTCTTCCTTTATCTTATTTCAAATTTTGCACTATCGCATTGCATGTTAGTTTTAAAAGTTTTATCATCGCATCTCTTTGATTACCTCAATCATTTGACATAGATAAATTTAGTAAGTTACCGCATGCTGTTTCTTTGCCAAGTATTGATTTCAAATGATGAAAAACATGCTTCTATTTCTTTCGTAGATACTAGAGTTAACTTAACTTTAAGATAAGTCACCTCATAAAATATTTCTAGAAGTTAGGGGTATGCTAGCTTTCTTTCAAACTCTCTTTACGAAGCTTTCTACGACATCCGCATGACTTTATTCAATCTTCTAGTAATGAGGACATTGCCGCATTTTAAACTTGGGGTGAGATATTTATTTTTTGACCTTGCTATATTTTCTAAAAAAAAAAAAAAACCTTTTGAGAATAACAACTCCACTGTCAACGCAATGGGAAACCTATGTTGATAAGAGTTAAGTTGTGAAAGGCACTTAACCCGCAGTTGGATGTCTGCATGAACACGCATGGGGGCAAGCCAAAATGAAAGTAAGTCACCAGGATCAACGCATAAATAAATGACCGCAACTCCGCTGCCAAAAAGGTATAAGTTTAGTCTGAGAAAGAGCGCATTGCTCGTAGTTGGATGTCTGCATGACACACGTGGGGGCAAGCCAAAACGAGGGCAAAGCACTTGATCAGCGCAGGGTCAGAAAAAAAAAAAACAATAACAAGAAATATGCAAGGATAAAATCATTTGACACCCCGGTGAAAAAAAAATTCTTTTTTGAAATAAATCATGCGATGTTCCAGAAATTATTAATGTCCTTTTGAAGGTTAAGCTTGTAGTCCCTAGGCCTTAGAAATATTTTAAGAAGAGATTTGAAAAAGGCTTAAAGAAACTTTGGTATATAAGATTGAACGAAGTATCCTTTAGAAATCTAGGAAAAGAACATTGCGGTTGACTTGCTAAAGGAAGTCTTTAGCTTATGCTTGAGGACAAACATTATTTAAATTTGGGAGTATGATAACAGGCAGAAATGTACGTTATCATAGTGCTAAGTTCTTAAATAATGATGGCTTGCGTTGATAAAACATGTTAAATTGCGTCCAAAAAGTATTAAGTTTATTATATTGCGGCCGCATGCGTTCATCGCATAGGAACAATTGATTTTTGTGCTTTTATGTAGAATATGCGTTGACGCAAGGCGGAAATTGCGATCATATGAATCATTGGTCGAGCTCAGCATTACCGCAAGTCTTTGCGGTGATCGTGTTCGCAAATATTCGTCCGAGAAAGATTGCCGCAACTTGGTCAACGCAACATGGTGGGCGCATCTGGGTGAAAGGCTAATTAACCGAGATGGGACAGAAAGCTGATGACAGTCGAATCCGAATTAAGTTGACAGCTGATAACGATCAAAGTACATTCAGCTTTTCGGTGACAATTATTCGGCGCATCAGTCAGGAATTAAAGTCGTACCGTCTGTACAATCATGAGAGAAAAGCCGCCTTTCACCCTGGATGTTCTATAAATACCAAGGGCATCCTTCAGTTGATGAGTTGATCAGTTAATCAGTTTACGAATTTAAGAGCTCAGCTCGTCTTTGTGCATAGTTTTCCTTTTGTTTTAAAGCGGAGCAAGAAAAGAGTGGTGATGTCGGAAATCACTCAAGGCAACTCAAGAGAGAACCTTTAGGCGAAGAAGCAGAGAGCGAGATTATCTTTTGAGCACGAGTGGCACTCACGCTGGTCGATAAGTGGCACTCACGTTGACCTTTACGTATGTACCATCTAATGCACCTAGACAATCCTATGGGAACACAATGTATGAAATATTCATATACATAAGTTATCTACACTAGACATGGACAACGCATCAACATTTGTTTAGTTTCACTATACCTCAAACCATCTCCATCTCGAATCTGTACAGGAGGTTGTGATTGGCAAAGTTTTTTTCAATAGTACTTCATGTTGTCGTAAAATGACGTTGAGAACGGAGTTGAAATGCCTAGAAACTGTTTCACTCGACCTAACGAACTGTCTTCGAACTACTCTATTCTTAACTTCATGGGCTAAGATATGTAGGAACATGGCGACCATCTCCTCAACATCTACAACTTGTGTTCCCACTAATCCGCCAGTTGTCCTTAGTAAAGTACATAAAATGACAAAACATCTTCTATCCATATGCGTGCTTTCACGACAACTTAAATCAGACTCATGGATTAGCCAAAAGTATGCTAATTGCCAATATTATGTCTAATGTGATGTGGCAGGCATTCTATCTTCTTATGGTCGTTGAGTAACAGCTCTAGTATTAGCATAATTGGCATTGGATAGTTTTGAACACCGTTAGTATGGTTACTACTTCTTGGGAGTCCATTATACCATAGATTACGAAAATTAGCTCCTGAAACATTTATTCATGAGTGGTTTTTCAAATTTACACAAAATATAATTTTAAATGCATACAAAATTGTATGATATATCTTAGTAATAGTAATAATAGTAGCTTTTTAATGTTTAACGTTAAGATTGAAACTTTTATCTAAATTTAGAGTGCAATTGGATGAAATTGAGGGGGCATTTGGAACTAAAATTAGTTTCGAATTAAAATCTAAAGTGCATTAGGCTGGAACTAAAATTAAAAAGTACATTACTAAAAGTATATCCTATACATACAATTTTGGAACTTTTACTATTATTACTAAGCTATATCATAATTTTAGTTCCAAACTAATGCACTTTTAATCTAAACAAGAATATACTTATCATGAAATTTTAAATCATGCAAAATTGTATGATATAGCTTAGTAATAGTAGTAATAGTAGCTTGCAATACTGTTTAATGTTTAACGTTAACATTGAAATTTTTATCTAAATTTAGAGTGCAATTGGATGAAATTGAAGGGGCGTTTGGAACTAAAATCTAATGTACATTAGTTTGAAACTAAAATTAAAAAGTACATCAGTAAAAGTATATTCTCTACATACAATTTTCTCTCTTTTCTACTTCTTTAACAAATAAGTTTAAATCGTTATCTACGGACTTTTAAGTTTGTTCACCTTAATCCTTAAAGATAGTTAATTTAGATATAATTAGTAGCCGTTACTTTATTAACAATTTATCACTAAAAAAATTTATTTGCATTTGTATCAAATATATTCAACCATACCAAATGAAGCTATAAAATTTTGTTTGCATTTTTATCAAATATGTTCAACATATTTTTTTTAATCAACAACAATAACCATATTCAATTTCATGCAATGTTGTCGGATAATTCCATTTTTGATTATGAACACGGAAATTAAGTTTCTTTTTATTGTCGGAAAATTCTCATTGATAAAATAGTCTTAATTTTTGTAGGTTTCATTTTAGGCTCATGATCAAATCTTGAGTTTTCAATGAAAATAAATCAATAAAAATAAAAAAGTGATGTAGCCTAACAAGTATTTAGGAAGAAAATCAACAAGAAATTGAAAGAAAAGATTAATATATAACTGAAAGAAAATCAACTGCAAAAGCATATTTAATATATAACTAAATTATTTTAAGTTAATATACAGGATAAAAAGTTTAAATAGAAAGTTAAAGTATATTCTCAACAAACACATCAAATATACAAGATGCTTTAGAAGAGTACCACCTTACGTACAATAGAAGGAGAAAATGTGAAGCTTCGCTTTTTCTCTAATAAGTGAACACTATGACAATCAAAAAACAGATGCTTTAGTAATAATATAAAGAGAAAAATGAAAGTGACTTAACAGGAGATGTGATAAGCAACACAAAAGAGAAGGAGGGGGAAGAAACTTACCAACAACAGTATGGTGAAGATGGGGTTGTCTTCATAGTTATAAGGAAAAGAGGTCTCATTTATAGAGAAGAGAAATAAAGTACACCTTGGAAATAAGTAGGTTTCATTCATGGGTAGGTCAAAGTTTAGATCTCATTCATGGTAGGTCATGAGTAGGAAAAAAGGTAATAAGTACACCTTGGAAATCCCATCTAGTGAAATAAAGTGAATAGTGTACCATTGAGATTGGGAACCAAACACATCAATTCACTACTGTCAATCACATCAACAAGGTACTTGCAAACCACTACTCTAAGAACCACTACTTGCAAACAAACTAGAGTAAAGCAAACAATTTGGGAACCAAACAAGAGTTATGACATAGTTGCAATGAAACTGAGAAAAGAAAAAAAACAAGGAAGCCAACAAACAATCAACTATCCTAGTATTATGCTTAAACAGTAAGAACCAGTCTCAGAACAACAAAATTCTTTCTTAAGTATGTTCTTAATTTTGGGTAATATGATATATCATGGTAAATAAGATACATTGATCATTAGAGTCAATGCAAAAAAGTCATTGAAATAGTAGCAAAATAATCAACGATCGATAATCAAAAACCAATAATCTTACATCAAGAATAGTAGCAATGATAAAAGAGTCATCAAAATAAGGGCAAAATAATCAAAGCCAATTAATTGTGCATCGAGTATGACGTTGATATGATCGAGTATACATGTGTCGATTGCAGGCGTATCAAGTGACCAGGAAGCTAGGTATCCAATGACCTTCAAACACATTTTGAATTCAAAATAATCTAGTATAAAGTAATTGAGCATCAAGTATGATGTTGATATGATCGAGTATACACGTGTCGATTGCAGGCGTATCGAGTGACCATGAAGTTGGGTGTCGAGTGACCTTCAAGTGTTTTGAAATCAAAATAATCGAGTATAAAGTAATCGAGGATCGAGTATGACGTTGATATGATTGAGTATACACGTGTCGATTACAGGCGTATTGAGTGACCATGAAGCTAGGTATCGAGTGACCTTCAAGTATTTTGAATTCAAAATAATCGAGTATAAAGTAATTGAGTATCGAGTATGATGTTGATATGATCGAGTATACACGTGCCAATTGTAGGCGTATCGAGTGACAATGAAGTTGGGTATCGAGTGACCTTCAAACGTGTTTTGAATTCAAAATAATAGAGTATAAAGTAATCGAGCATCGAGTATGACGTCGATATGATCGAGTATACACGTGCCGATTGTAGCTATATCGAGTGACCATGAAGCTGGCTATCGAATGACCTTCAAACGTGATTTGAATTCAAAATAATCGAGTATAAAGTAATTGAGCATCGAGTATGACGTCGATATGATTGAGTATACATGTCTCGATTGCAGGTGTATTGACTGACCATGAAGTTGGGTATCAAGTGACCTTCAAACGTGTTTTGAATTCAAAATAATTGAGTATAAAGTAATCGAGCATCGAGTATGACGTCGATATGATTGAGTATACACGTGTCGATTGCAGCTGTATCGAGTGACATGAAGTTGTGTATCAAGTGATCGTGTACCGAGGAACGTGTGATGAGCTATCGAGGATCGAGTAATCAGAGTAAAATAATTGAGCGCTAATAGGAGTAAGAAAAATGAGGGAGATTAAAGAAATAGACCAAAATAATCGAGCACTTAAGGGGTCGTTTGGACTCCAACTATTTTAGCTGGAGCCCCAAACGTTGTAGCCCACTCGCCCAACTATAAATAGGGGGCGCAAACAACCCCTAATAAGTTAGAACAAAAGGATCCAAATGTACCTATTCTTGAAAAAGAACAAAAAGTTTTTTTTTTTCATTACTATTATTATTATTATTATTATTATTATTATTATTATTAATTGTTATGGTCATATAATAGTACATATATACAAAATTTATTCAGGGATTATAAACATGACTTTTTCTTTTGTAACATGAATATCCTCACATTGTTATTGTTTCTTTCCATGCATGTTCTCACGTCGAGATCGTTATTATTATTGGCAAATATTTACACATATATATTTGACATCGAAGAATTTAATTGATGGAGAATTTGAAGGGTCTGACCTAATATTGGTTGATGGTGCATTCTTTATGCTACGCCATGCTGAGTGTGAACGTCAATACTAAAATTATAATTTTTTAAAAAAAACTTTTTCATTTATTGTAGTTTTAATTGTCTAAATTTATTTTTTAAAATTTTAATAAATTTTAAATTTAGTGATTCGAAGTTAATATTTAACTAAATAATTCTTATGTACAAAAAATTCGGACATAATTTCAAAATTTATGAAGGAAATATCCTTAATATAATAAAGTAATGATATAGATAACAATGTTTCATAATAATATCTTAAAGAGGGGAGAATTATCGTATAGTAAAACTGTAATGATCATTTCTATAAATAGATAAATATATTTTCAGAGTAGAAAAGTTTAATGATGAAAAGGGTTTGGATCCCCTAGAACCAGGTGTAGAGAACCTCCAAAAACACTACCAGTGCCGCCGCCACCCATCTTATTCTCTTTAAATATTATTCCTCCAAAACACCGATAAAAAATGCTCTTACTGTGATCGGAAGTAGTGGCTAACGACGATGAGAAGTCCGATGATGATGATGGCAAGATGGAAGTTCAGACGATGAACCGCCATAGATTCTAGTAATGATCACAACAAAGGAGGAGAGATTATGGAATATATAATTTGGAGGAAGAAAATGATGGATATTATAATTATAATGAGAGAATTTTGAAGTATTTAAAGGGAGCTAAGTAGACATGTTAACATAACGATTAAATTAATTAACTTCTCCTCATTAATCGTTGCGTTATATGAAACGCTAAATCTTCCCTCTATTTAATTTATTGAATTCTTTAACGTTTTAAATACCTCACCTTAAAATGTATTTACTTATTTTCAGTTAGTTTCTTCATCTTTTTTTAAAAAAGGTTATTTATTATGATTCTCTTTCAGTTTTTTTCCCCTTAATTACTTTAGTTTGTTGAATTAAAATGAATATTAAAATAAAAATTAAATAGAAAAATGGTGTCTAGAATCACATATTTTCTATTTTCTTTTTAAGTTTCTTATTTTGATTTTCCTAAACTAATAAGTTTGATACTACGTACAACAACGCACATTTATGTACAAAGTTTACAAAGATAATAAATTAAATAATATTAAAATAATAAATTCAATAGAAAAAGTTGTTGAATCTCATATTTTCTATTGAATTTAAATTTGTTATTTTTATTTTTCTAAAATACTAGTTTCACATTGTTGTGTAATGTTTAAAAGGATAACTTAATTACAAGAGTTAATAATACATGTTTAATTTGGAGGGCTTTGTTTAAGTATTTCTAAAAAATTTTAAAGTTGGGAGAGGTAAAAGTAATAGTTATTTTATATTTAATTAATATTACTAATTAAGTTTAAAATAGTATATTATAAAAGAATATTTAAATTAAACACGTAGTAAAGAATAAATTTGGATTAAATTTTTATTTTTAGGTAAGTAATTAACTATTTTTATAAATTAACCCTTCAAAACTATATTATATTACATTATTAAAATAAAGTAGAGCATAACCTTTATCTAATTTAAATTTAATCTTATTTCATCGTTGTGAACAAGCATAATGTATGGGGTCCCTTGTCGATAAACACATTTTAAATATGTAATGCAACATAACAATAACATAATTATGCAACATATTAAAGCTACACTACCATGAAACACTTAAAGAGAGGGTGAGATAAACTACTTACCTTGACTGCAATCCTAGTTATTCCTTATTATTCCTTATGGTTTAATCAGTAGAGCTTTACCTTTTAAATCAGAAGGAAATTTTGGGCAGCACATCCCTTGCGTTTCTTCCTTCTAACGAACAGAATGACTTCACCATTTTCACACGATTTTTACTACTAAGTTTTGTTTGAGAATCCATTTAACTTCCAGCCCAAAGCCTCCTATTTACAGCCGTTTCCAGCTCTTCTTTGTGTGACAACTCATCCTACAAATGACTTCTTTAAAATTACTTAGGTTTAAGAATTTCTCTTAATAAGACACCTAATTTTGGCTAACGTTTGCCCTTACTTCTTCAACCTTTGTTTGTATTCAATTTTAGGGTTCTCCATGTATAATCTATAAGATCGTGGCCAAATTCAACGCATAATCCATGTTTCTGTCCAATCTCGCTCTCTCTGTTCTCAGAATCTTGCTCTCTCCAGTTTTCTCGCTGGTTTAGCTCTCGTGGCTCTCGCTCTCGCTCTTTCCCACTTTCTCGTTGAGAATCTCACTCTCTCCAATTTGCTCTCCAATCTCGCCATGGTGGCTCTCTCCTTCTTTCTCTCCATCTTTTCTCTCCAACTTTGCTCTCTCCCAGTTTTCTCTCCAATATTTCTCTCCACCAATCTCGCTAGTTTTACCGCTTGTGACACGTGAATTCCACTTCCTTTTTTTTTTTTTTAACTCTTTCAAGTTTTAACCGTATAATTAATTCACCTCAAATTCTTTCAATGAGCAGTGCCCAAACAAAAAGTTATCTATTGCCCTTTGTCTCTCGAATTAGCTAGCGTTCAACTCTAATTAATCCTCCTGATTCTGCCCTCTTATTCATTTTTTTTTTTTATTTTTTCCCAATTCTATATTTCCACCCGATTTTCCTATTAAATTTATATATTTTTCATTCTTAATTATATATTTTATTTGTTTTCCTGCTTTCTAAATTAGGGTTAGGGTATTACATTTACCACCCTTTTAAATAAAATTTCGTCCTGCTTAATATTTGAAATTTAATTTCCTATAGTGTATGCGTACAAATTTGGGTTGTTACACTATTGTTGTTCGATCCTGTGAATTATAAAACAATTAGTTAATATTGAAAATAAATTTAAATTAAAAATAATTAGATAATATTCATTCATTTATCAGTTGACCCACAACTACTCCCGGACAAGTGACGTAGCGCCTTGTGATATTATTATACTAGTGAATGTAGTCTTGAGTGACATACCTATCAAACTGTTCAATAGAAACCTTGCACGATAGTGCCTTCGTACTATTAAATGTGCAACTTTTTCGGACCAATTTATAGTACTTAAGTCGATATCATGCAGTAGGGGTTCAGTATTACAAGGCGATGGGACATCCTACTGAAAACCGAATTGTCTCATCACCCTGTCAGGAAGATGCCACTCACCAATGTGAAAACATATGAAAGGACTCATTGTCTGCCATATGTTTTGACCATTCGTAGTATGGCTCCCAAATAACCTGAAACACAAAATATTATATTGGAGAACATTAAAGATAAATACAATAAAAATGTGTATAAAATAATCAATTTGGTTCAGTTTAATGTACCTTATCAGGTTGAAGCAAATCAAACTGTATCTATACTGGCTGACTACATGTGTTGTTGTCCTAGTCACACAAAATTTGTCTCTCCACCTAAATTTTTAAATTGATAATTTAAATTCTAAATTAACTAGACCAGTGATATAAAAATTAAATGAATTAAAATAACATACTGAGAACCGTAGGTTCGTCCAACTAATTAAGTGTCATTGACATGTTGTAGTTGTGGAGCCATTGTTGGAAATCGCTCCCAAACCCATAGTTGCAAAAGTACGAGAGGCCTAACTATCTGACGAACCTCAGGTCTTGTTGCTTTTCATAGTTGTCTATACAACCATGCCAAACATGCTCCACCCCACGAATACCGTCCGACATCATAGAGGTTAGCTAATAGAGGCAGAAACATCAAGTAAACAAAATGACTTGATTTGTCGGAAAAGAAACTTCCACCCATCATTTGTAGTATATACGGTCGCCCATATCTTATAACAATTTCCTCGTCTGTATCATTTGGAGTTCACGGAATTGTGTTCCTAAGCATATCAAACTTAACCTCGATCCTTTAGTGTTATCGGCAGGTGGGGTCACACCGAGGTACAATTGACAAACTTGTGACTAGTCATCATACATCACTTCGGTGACCGGCTCACCGTCGATAGATAACCCAAAACACTGCTATGTCTTGTAGAGTGATAGTGCACTCTTCAACAGACATATGAAATGTATGCGTCTCAGACCTCCATCTCTCGACCAAGGCTGTGATCAGATGCCAGTCCAATGAAATAAATCCCAATCTGGAAACCCCATAGAATCCAGATGTGCGGAGTAGCGGTAGTATTTGAGGGTGGAGTGAGATAGTGTGCTGGAGAACTGCTTCTCGACGCTTGCAAGATATTTTTCCAATAGTACGATCTCGCCATACAACAGATGATCGATGAATGGACTGGTCGTACAAAATATCGGGATCAACAGGTCCTAGGTTTAAAGTCATGATCTGAAAGAAAACAAATATTTATTTCTCAATTAAAAAAATATTTATTTATCAATTAAACAATTAAATAATGTACAACTTAATTAAAAGAATAATGTACAACTTTATAAATTATAATAAAAAAATTAAATATACAGTAAAAATATCTATACTTAATTAAATATACATGATAAAAAAGTATTTATTTCTCATTTAAAAGAATAATGTACAACTTTATAGATTACAATAAAAAAAAATTGAATATACAATAAATTATAATAAAAAAAATTGAATATACAATAAATTATAATTAAAAAATTGAATATATAATAAAAAATATTTATTTCTCAATCCCTAACTATCTGGAGCCTGTCTTAGTAACTTTCTTCGATTATGGCCTAACTGATTACAAAATCCACATCGTTGTCGAGTTATTATATTATAATCAAAGCTCTGTGATGTGTATGCAATCATTGATGAATCCAATTGCACATGACTTTGATTCAGTTCTGCATAAAAACTAGGGGTATTCAAAAAACCAGATGACCCGAAAAAATCGATCAACCCAACTCAACCCGTGCGGTTTGGGTTGGGTTGGGTTCAAATAAATGAAAATTTTATGGGTTGGGTTGGTCCATGGGTTCACCTAATATAACTCAAACCAACTCGAACCAACCCGAGTTTATTATTAACTTTAAATATATATATTTTTTATTACATATAATACATTATTTATACATATATTGATTGTAATTTTATTTAATTCAAATATTTTTCTAATAATTTATTCTTCAACAACTCTTAAAAGTAGTTTCTTTGCCCTTTAGAAAGGCACTATATAAATTGAAATTGAGTTGTTAATTTTAATTCAATATATGAAAATAATTAAATAAGATTTTTACATATTTACTTGTGCTTCTTTTTAGAATTTTTTTTTTTAAACAAATGACCCGACTAACTCGAACCAACCCAACCCAAATATTTCATGGTTGGGTTGGGTTGGGTTGGATTCATTTTTTAATAAGGGTTGTTTGGGTTGAAGAAATTTACAACCCGAACAATTTGGTTGGGTCTAAAAAATATTTGAACCCAACCCATGAACACCCCTAATAAAAAATGTATACTGCTCATCGTACTTAGTGATATCGAACAAGCCATGCAATTTTTTCTCTATACTGGTTCTTAGCCGCCATATCTTCATTATCACATGGCGATGCAATTGACTCTGGATCAAGATCAATACATTCAGTTAGATCTTCAAACTCACTAAATGGTGTATTCAAGTTTATATCCACCCCTATCCTATTTACATTTAGAGTGGTTTTACTTTTTTCAAAGTTGGATCATCAAGTTTTATTTTCAAAGTTAATACTAAAAATATCAAATATCATAAGAAATATATTTAAAAAAATCATATAATTTTGTATTAAACTAAAAATATTAAAGCATAAACATCAACTTTTTAAACACAACATAAACTATACTTAAATACAAACAAAAACAAACAAAATATAAATAAGATTAACATGTTGGTATAACATCCCAACCATAAGATTAACACTAATAACAACTACTAAGATTAACACTAATAGAGAAAGAACTACTAACATCAATATGTAAATATTATTGAATTCAACATGATAGATCTACTAAATATATAAAACTAGTAATAAATAAATAGTAAACTCACAAATTTAATAGTGGTTTTATTTTTTTTCCCTTAAAGTGACAAAAAACTCTCTTTTCTCCGTTATCTGGCAACAAAAACTATGAAAAAAAATATTATGAGAATATGGATCTACAAAAACTATGAAAAAACAAAATATTATGAGCATATATGATTTTTTTGTTAACGTTATCTTTTTTGTTCTTTGCTTCCCAAACAACAACAAAAACTATAATATATATATATATATATATAATAGTATGAGAATATGAACAAAATTTATAGTTCTTTAAAAAAAATGAAATTTTGTATAGTAAAGGTATAAACCTCATAATTTAATGGACGAATGTGGGAGAAGAAGAAGATTTGCCGATAAAGAAATGAAGAAGGCATAAGCAAATTTGTAAGATTTTTAATTAGGTTCGAAGAAGGCAGAATGAGAGAACGAAGACCAAAGGTAGTGAGAATGAGAGAATGAAGGCAGTGAGAAAATGTGAGAAAATGAGAGGCTGAAGGTAGTAAGAATGAGACAACGAAGGCAGTGAGAAAATGCGAGAAAATGAGAGGAGAGGAGGGGGGGTTATAAGGTTAAAGGTCGAGTTTTGAAAACTTGACCCATGGGCGTTTAGCATTGGAAAAATTAAATGGATGGGACGGGAGGAGACGCTGACACGTTACAGAGATTCGGATTCGTTTTAAAGGAGGTCTATGGTTCAAATCACTTTGATGCGCGCTGCAGAGATTCAGATTCATTTTAAAGCCGTCGCAGCATGCCGCTCATCATCTACTTCCACTAGGCGATTATATAGTAAAGCACAGTGATCGTGTAGCACTTAGTAGACGATCGTATAGTAAAAGGTAGACGATCATATAGATTTCGAGAAGGCGATCGTCTAATAGTAATAGTAAAGCGATCATGTAGGAGTTTGTGGGCGATCGTGTAGTGAGGAAAGAGAGCTCTTGAGAGTAGGAGTTCGGAAGATGTTGTCGTGGAGAAGCTTTCGTAGCATGCCACTTATCATCTACTTCCACTAGGCGATCGTGTAGTAAAGCTCAGCGATCGTGTAGCACTTGGTATACGATCGTATAGTAAAAGGTAGGTGATCATATAGGTTTTGAGAAGGTGATCGTCTAATTGTAATAGCTAAGCGATCGTGTAGGAGTTTGTGGGTGTCGTGTAGTGAGAAAAGAGAGCTCTCGAGAGTGGAAGTTTGGAAGATGCTGTCGTGGAGAGGCCATCGCAGCGTGCTACTCATCGTGTACTTCCACTAGGCGATTGTATAATAAAAATCAGCAATCATGTAGCAATTGATATACGATTGTATAGTAAAAGGTAGGTTACCGTATAGGTTTTGAGAAGGTGATTGTCTAATTATAATAGCTAAGCGATCGTGTAGGAGTTTCTGGGTGATCGTGTAGTGAGGAGATAGAGCTCTCGAGAGTGGGAGTTTGGAAGACGCTGTCCTAGAGAGGCCATCACAGCATGTCGTTCAACGTGTACTTCCACTAGGCGATCGAGTAGCACTTGGTATACGATCGTATAGTAAAAGGTAGGCGATCGTATAGGTTTTGAGAAAGCGATCGTCTAATTGTAATAACTAAGCGATCGTGTAGGAGTTTGTGGGCGATCGTGTAGTGAGGAAAGAGAGCTCTTGAGAGTGGGAGTTTGGCAGATGCTGTCATGGAGAAACCATCGCAGCGTGCCGCTCATCGTCTACTTCCACTAGGCGATCGTGTAGTAAAGCTCAGCGATCATGTAGCATTTGATAGACAATCGTATAGTAAAAGGTATGCGATGGTATAGGTTTTGAGAAGGGATCATGTAATAGTAATAGTTAAGCGATCGTGTAGGAGTTTGTGGCCGATCGTAGAAGATTTAGTAAGCGATCGTTTAGTCATACTGAGCGATCGTGGAGAGATTGTAAATGATCGTTTAGCGTCTCGAAAGCGACCGATTAATCTTGTTTGATTCCTATCGTCTAATAAAGAAGTTGTTCATCGTTCACTTGTTCTTTCCAGAAGTTTGCACCTATTGTTACGTTAATAAAAAATTACTAAACGATCCCATAGTAATTTTACTAAATGTGTGTGCCATCGAGTATAATTACTAAATAATCGCATTGTAATTTACTAAATGATTGTGTGCGATCGTGTATAATTAATAAACGATTCTTTAATTTCCTTTAGGTCGAGGATTTCTTCTTTAATTTTCGACAGGTCGAAGGTTGAACCTTCTACCTCTTCTTCAATTTTTGTCCTCTTTCTTTAATTCCTTTAGGTTGAGGGTTTAATTTTTGATAGGTCACCTTCGACCTCTTCTTCAAATTTTGTCGTATTCAATTTCCTTTAGGTCGAGGGTCAAACCCTCGACCTCTTCTTTAATTTTCGACAGGTCGAGCCTTGAACCCTCGACAAAATATTTTACATAAAATCCCCGCCCTCGAAAACTTTAAAACAACCATAGATTTCTAAATAGTTTCAAAACCACTATATTTCCCTAAACTGTTTTCCTAATCACAATATTAAAAAAAAGAAAAAAAGACTCCGTGGACATTTGCTTTTTGTTGGGTTTTAAAAGAAATTATTTTACCATATCCAATACCCCAAATTGAATTTGGTTTTCACATTTCTGTCTTTTTAAACACTTCATCTTCTCCAAAAAAAGAAAAAAAAAAACAACAACAATTACATATTTTTTACAATCCTCAAAGCCACCATTGTTATTCTCTCCAAGCTTTTAATTTTTTATTTTGATTTTATTCTTGAGATATTTATTGTATTGTGGGGGTTGATTTGATTTGAGCTCAAAACTTGTATATCCACTTAATTGAGATAGTTGTAAGTGTGCTCTTTTATTTTTCCAAACTATTGTAAGGGTTGCTCTTGATCCTCGAAAAAGAGTGGTATAACGGTTTGTTCTTCTATCGTGGAAAGGATTAGATTTGTTCTTGCGCCAGGAAAAAGAATGTTGTAGCTGTTCAACTCTAAGTCATGGATAAAGTCAAAGACTTCTAGTAAAATATCCAAGAGGAGCTTGGAAAGTGGATATAGGTCGGTTGTGCCAAACCACTATAAAATTACCTGCGTCAATTGGTTTATCTCTCTCGCCAGAAAAAAATTTAAATGAAATATCATATTTTCACAAACTTAAGTAAAATTGTTTGTTCCAACCAATTGTATAAAATATATTGAACATTGCATTGTCCATTCCATCAATTTTAACCTTGTATGACGTATCAAACTTCATAAGCATGCAAAAAATACAATTCTTTTCTCTTCAAAGGATATTAATCATTGCCCAACACATTAATGTATGTAGAGATAGAGAAATTTCACAAACAACAAAAAAAGAAAACCAAATCACTTTCATGTCCATGAAATAGTACAAAGTCAAACATAAAAAATATTATAAAGTACAAGTCATAATTTAGATATGTCCAAATTAAACATGAAAAAGCAGGTGATGAAAATAGTTGGTAGGTGTTGCCAAGAAGCCCTCCGTATTTGGGTACCTAGCATCACATAGATAATAATACCCTATACAATGTCCAATTGTATGAAATCATAATCGTTGGCTACTACGATGACAAGAAGTTGTGTGCTACTCTTTGGAACCTTCAATCCACTAGGTCGTGATATTGCATCTCTAAGAACATGAGAATTAGCTGCAGAACCTTCCCACCCAGGTAAGACAAACATGAAATCGCCATTCGTGTCGCAAATACCAAGAACATTCATTGCGATTTCACCCTTCCTCGTTCTGTACCTTGGTCGATAAGTGGCACTCATGTTGACCTTTACATACGTACCATCTAACGCACGTAGACAATCCTGTGTGAACATAATGTATGAAATATTCATATACATAAGTTATCTAATCTAGACATGGACAGTGTACCAACATTTGTTTAGTTTCACCATACCTCGAACCATCTCCATGTTGGATATGTATAGGAGGTTGTGATTAGCAAAGGTTTTTCAACAGTACTTCAGGTTGTCGTAAAATGACGTTGAGAGCGGAGTTGAAATGTCTAGAATCTGTTTCACTCGACCTAACAAATTGTCTATGAACTACTCTGTTCTTAACTTCGTGGGCTAAGATATGTAGGAACATGGCGACCATCTCCTCAACATCTACAACTTGTGTTCCCACTAATCTGCCAATTGTCTTTAGTAAAGTACATAAAATGATAAAACATCTTCTATCCATTTGCGTGCTTTCACGACAACTTAAATTATACTCATGGATTAGCCAAAAGTATGCTAATTGCCAATATTATATCTAATGTGATGTGGCAGGCATTCTATCATCCTATGGTCATTGAGTAACAGCTCTAGTATTAGCAGTAATTGACGTTGGGTAGTTGTGAACATCATTAGTATGGTTACTACTTCTTCTATTAAACTGTAGATTACAAAAATTAGTTCTAAAACATTTATTCATGAATGGTTTTTCAAATTTACGCAAAATATAATTTTAAATGCATACAAAATTGTATGATATAGCTTAGTAATAATAGTAATAGTAGGTTGCAATACTTTTTAATGTTTAACGTTAAGATTGAAACTTTTATCTAAATTTAGAGTGCAATTGGATGAAATTGAGAGGACGTTTGGAATTAAAATCTAAAGTACATTAGTTTGGAACTAGAATTAAAAAGTACATCAGTAAAAGTATATTCTCAACATACAATTTTGGAACTATTATTACTATTACTACTTTTCTCTCTTTTCTACTTCTTTAACAAATAAGTTTAAATCGTTATCTACGGACTTTTAAGTTTGTTCACCTTAATCCTTAAAATTAGTTAATTTAGATATAATTAGTAGCTATTACTTTACTAACAATTTATGAATAAAATTTTTTGTTTGCATTTTTATCAAATATGTTCAACTTATTTTTTTGTTAATCAACAACAATAATCATATTCAATTTCACGAAATGTTGTTGAATAATTCCATTTTTGAATATGTACACGAAAATTAAAATTCTCATTGGTAAAATAGTCTTAATTTTAGTAGGATTCATTTTAGGCTCATGATCAAATCTTGAGTTTTCAATGAAAAAGAAATCAATAAAAAGAATAATATGATGAAGCGTAACAAGTGTTTAGGAAGAAAATCAATAAACAATTGAAAGAAAAGATTAATATCTAACTGAAAGAAACCTTCAATGTCGGTTGCAATCGACATTAAAGGGTTTTACCTGAGCCCAGTAGTCGATCTCCACCGCTGCTCGCCGTCGATCTCGACCAGTCAGCCAGTCACATCCGTCCAAGCATCGCCCTGCTAGACCATTAACCTAAATTCTTTTAACTAGTCAGGTCTTTTAGTGGCAAGCAGCAGCAGGATTAACCTTATGGAATTTGACTACAACCTGGGAAAAGAAAAAAAACTGCAAAAGCATAATTAATATATAACTAAATTATTTTAAGTTTATAAATATATAGGATAAAAAATTTAAATGAAAAGTTAAAATATATTCTCAACAAACACTTTAAATATACAAGATGCTCTAGAAGAGTACCACCTTACATACAATAGAAGGAGAAAATGTGAAGCTTCGCTTTTTCTCTAATAAGTTGAACACTATGACAATCAATAAACAAATATTTTAGTAATAATATAAAGAGAAAAATGAAAGTGACTTAACAGAAGATGTGATAAGCAACACAAAAGGGAAGGAGGGGGAAGGGACTTACCAACAATGGCATGGTGAAGATGGGGTTGTCTTCATAGTTGTAAGGAAAAGAGGTCTTATTTATAGAGAAGAGAAATAAAGTACACCTTGGAAATAAGTTGGTCTCATTAATGGGTAGGTCAAAGTTCAGGTCTCATTCATGGGTAGGTCATGGGTAGGAAAAAAGGTAATAAGTACACCTTGGAAATCTCACCTAATGAAATAAAATGAATAGTGTACCATTGAGATTGGGAACCAAACACATCAATTCATTACTGTCAGTCACATCAACAAGGTACTTGCAAACCACTATTCTAAGAACCACTACTTGCAATCAAACTAGTGTAAACCAAACAATTTAGGAATCAAACAAGAGTTATGAGATAGTTGCAATGAGATTGGAAAAAAAAAAAAATGAAGCCAACAAACAATCAATTATCCTAGTATTATGCTTGGACAGTAAGAACCAGCCTCAAAACAACGAAATTCTTTCTTAAGTCTGTTTTAGATTTCGGATAATATGATGTATCATGGTAAATCAGATACATTGATCATTAGAGTCAATGCAAAAAGAGTCATTAAAATAGTAGAAAAATAATCAAAGACCAATAATAAAAAACCAATTCATATATCAAGAATAGTAGCAACGCAAAAAGAGTCATCAAAATAGGGGCAAAATAATCAAAGAACAATAATCAAAGACAAGTAATCAAGCATCGAGTATGACGTTGATATGATCAAGTATACATGTATCGATTGCAGGCGTATCAAGTGACCATGAAGCTAGGTATCGAGTGACCTTCAAACGTGATTTGAATTCAAAATAATCGAGTATAAAGTAATTGAGCATCGAGTATGGCGTCGATATGATCGAGTATATACGTGTCGATTGCAGGTGTATCGAGTGACCATGAAATTGGATATCAAGTGACCTTCAAACGTTTTTTGAATTCAAAATAATTTAGTATAAAGTAATCTAGCATCGAGTATGACGTCGATATGATCAAGTATACACGTGTCGATTGTAGCTGTATCGAGTGACGATGAAGCTGTGTATCGAGTGATCGTACATCGAGGAACGTGTGATGAGCCATCGAGGATCAAGTAATTGGAGTAAAATAATCGAGCGCTAATAGGAGTAAGAAAAGCGAGGGAGAGTAAGGAAACAGACTAAAATAATTGAGCACTTAATGCGGCGTTTGGGCTCCAACTATTTTAGTTGGAGCCTCAAATATTGGGTGGGCTATTATAGCCCACCTGCCCAACTATAAATAGGGTGCCCAAACGATCCCTAATAATTTAGAACAATAGGGTCTAAATGTACCTATTCTTGAAAAAGACCAAAAAGTTATTTTTTCCATTATTATTATTATTATTATTATGATTATTAAATGGTGTCTAGAATCACATATTTTCTATTATCTTTTTAAGTTTCTTATTTTGATTTTCCTAAACTAATAAGTTTGATATTAAGTACAACGCACATTTATGAACAAAGTTTACAAAGATAATAAATTCAATAATATTAAAATAATAAATTCAATAGAAAAATGTTTTTCTTGAAGCTCATATTTTCTATTGAATTTAAATTTCTTAGTTTGATTGTTCTAAACTACTAGTTTCACATTGTTGTTTAATGTTTAAAAAGATAACTTAATTACAAGAGTTAATAATACATGTTTAATTAGGAGGGCTTTGTTTAAGTATTTCTAAAAGTTTTTAAAGTTGGGAGAGGTAAAAATAATAGTTATTTTATATTTAATTAATATTACTAATTAAGTTTAAAATAATATATTATAAAAGAATATTTAAATTAAACATGTAATAAAGAAAAATTTTGGATTAAATTTTTATTTTTAAGTAAGTAATTAACTATTTTTATAAATTAACCCTTCAAAACTATATTATATTACATTATTAAAATAATATAAGCAAAACATGGACTAACCAAAATATTGAAAAAAGCATTGACCACAACAATTTTAGAATTGACTCACAATTTATAGTCAATAACTATGTTTTCTTTTTTATACACAAAAAATCGAGACCAGAAGAGCCTATGGGCTACAAGGGAAGAAAAATCACTCGTAAACATAGACACAAACCCATGAAGGAACGTCACTATTGGCTTTTTTTATCTTAATTTCAAATTAGTTTATTTTAATTAAAAATTAATTTATTACTTTGATGATAATAAATATATTTTTATTTATTAACAATTTGAGTGTTATTGTGTACATTGGGACCTTAAATCGGAGTTTAAACGAATAAGATATGACCGAAATAAACTTAACGAAAAAATCTCATGCTGATGACGTGATAGAATTTTTCTCACCAAAGTCGACCCATTGAAATATGACACTTGGAGCAATGAAGAAGCAACATAGATTGGATTTTTTATTTTAAAAAGAAATTGAATTCAATATTATATAAGTTTGTGTAACAGATACTTTTGGACCTTTTACCATATACAATAGTCCAAATTGAATTTCGTTTTCACATTTCTCTCTTTTTAAACTCTTCATCATCTCCAAAAAAAAAAAAAAAAAAATAACAACAATTACATATTTTTTACAATCCTCAAAGTCACCATTGTTATTCTCTCTAAGCTCTTAATTTTTTATTTTGATCTTTTTCTTGAGAGATTTATTATATTGTGAGGGTTGATTTGATTTGAGTTCAAAACTTTTAGATCCACTCTATTGAGAGAGTTGTAAATGTGCTATTTTATTTTTCCAAACTATCGTAAGGATTGCTCTTGAACCTCGAAAAAGAGTGGTGTAACGGTTTGATCTTCAACCGTAGAAAGGATTAGATTTGTTCTTGCGTCAGAATAAAGAACGTGGTAGCAGTTCGACTCTAAATCGTAGATAGAGTTGAAGACTTCTAATGAAATACTCAAGAGGAGCTTGGAAAGTGAATATAGGCCGGTTGTGCTGAATCACTGTAAAATTACCTATGTTAATTTATCTATCTCTCCTATTTTAATTTTGCAATTAATTTGTTAATATATTTCATTGCATAAAATTAATTGCTACAATTGTTCTTGAATTTGTTTATGTCAATCTCTTGATTATTTTCAATTGATATTATATGCTTAAAATTCTTGTTTAAATTACTTTCTAACAAAAAGTTTGTTAATTTATTTGACTTGGCCCACATCATAGATAAAGTTTTAATTAGTTTTATTAAACTCTATTTACCTCCCTCTAGGATTGTCATACCGATCTTACAGTCACTTACCCATAATGAGCTAAAAACCCTAAATTCTGATCTAGCCAACAAATGAGCCGATTGGTTTGAATGAGGAGGTATAAATTAAAAGTTGATCGAAGCAAAAGAACCACGAAGTCGCCATATGTTTGCAAAATAATTAGCCATATCCACAAGAACAGGCATCATACCCTTAAGCATTGGAACATCAGACAAAGAGTTTAACAAAACCAGCGTCTGAATCAATCCCAATCTTTTTGCCAAACAAAGACTTTTAAAGATTGCAATTGCTCCAGCACGCAAAGGGATCAAAGGAATCTCACAAAATCCAGACACAGATTCCAAAATGGACCTCGTAGAAGACTCAATAATCCCACCAAATCCAACTCTATGTATCCCCTCTATACATGCCACATCGACAAAAACAATACTCAAATTCTTTCCCGAGAGATCATACTACGGATGATTCATCAACACAAGAGACTTATCCTCCTTTGGCGAAGAACGAAGTTCGGCCTTGCGTACTCCTCACAATCCATTCACATTGCCCTTCCACAGAAGGAAGAGGAGACCGAACACAAACATTGTTCCAATCACAGCCAAGAAATCAAATAAGCTCTAGCAAGCTCTTCATTGTTCAGACGATTAGCTAAAATCAATCAAACATCCAAACAAATTAACTGTTTAAAGTCAAGGAAATAGCTTATTCCATATGCATTTGTCTCGAGAACACAAACCCATGTTTCTAACTATTAGACAAGAGGTGATAGAATTATTCTTGAATTTGGGTGAAATTGCATTAAAAAGGAGAAAGATGACCTTGTTAGATTTGGTCATATTAATGATAAGTACTTTGTTAGACATGATGAAATCATTAATAAGTTGGACATCATTGCCAAACTCTGGTTAGGACATCTAATAGAGATTGCACTGTGAACATTATTCCCTCTAAAACTAGTTTACAATATTTCAGGATTTGGGTATGTTAAGATGCCCATGCTGAAACAAACCCAAGAGAAATATATATATTCAAACATTTGCCTATGTGTAGGTTGTCCTATTGAGGAGAAACGAAATGGACTTTGATGCTATCCTAAATAAAATAATGTATTTGTATGAAAAATATTAACGTTATAAGGAATGTCCAATAAAAGACTACAAATCTTTATTAAGGTTGGATAGTGTTGATATTTTGATTTAAAGTAAATCCACTAAATAGTTAATAAGTGTTATTAACCATTTAATCAAATTTGAATGTCAAAGGAATCCTAATCAAACAAAATAAGTCTCTATCGGAGTGAGAGTTATGAGATAACTCAACCTTTATAATGACTTAATGAAATCAAAGTTGTCATACTGGTAGACAAAATTAAAGGTTTATTATCCTCAAAGTTGTGTTGAGGGATGTTTACTAGGATTATAGGGTCAAAGTCATGAACTCAAGATAAAGTCTATGTACTTCATCTCAATAAGGATTCGTATAATTTTTTATGGGATAAAACCCATAAGATATGAATAGATCTACAAAAGAGACATCCATGTGTAGATAAGAAGATGTTGATCTTCAAAATAAGACTTGTGGCTGAGAGTGAAATCTATTGAGAGAAATTAGACCCTTGGTCAATTTGCTCACTCATTGTCATAGTGAAGTTTTTATACATTGATTCATTATTGCATATGATAAGTAAAATGAATGTTTAGATTCTTTTATGAAAGAATTTTAAGGATGCATCTGTACAAACAAATATAAGAATTTTACTTTCAAAGATCAAATACAAAGAGTTTGTAAAATTGTATAATTTCATTTGAGAAATGAATTAGACAATTAGATTTTTGAATATAAGGTTTGATCAAAGTTATCATAACCTATAACTTTGAACAAATATTAATGATCTTATATAGACAAGTGAATTAATTGTCATGTGTATATTTCTCATATTTTATGCTAATGACATATTACTCATTGTGAATGATGTAATATAACATAAAAATTTGACTACTTAACCAATTAGAAACATAATTAAGTTTGTCTCAAGCATCTTACATTTACAAAATGCTTGTCAAATATTAGAGGTAGAACTTCAAAAGAATAATAATGTATCATTGGAATGTGAAGTTAAGTCTAAGGAAGGGTTTTCTAAGACACACCAAGTATTGAGGAAAAATGATTAATCATCATCTTCTCTTGGTAGAAGACAATTAATATATTCTTAAGACTTAATATTTAATTGGTTAGTTATATCGGTTATATCAATGGTGTGACCATTGAGTACAAAATTAAAAACTTTCTCAAAGTATCTGTAGATAATGAGAAATTTTGTGTATGGTATTATGATATGATCTTTTCACAAGATACACTAGGTCTTACAAAGATTTAGAGAAATTTATGGTAAGATTAATTTTATCCTAAGTGGTGGAAATGGATACCCAAGACATTTATTTTTGCTTAAGAAGCAAAACTTTGTATAGTTATAAATATCCTTACATGTCTGAAAATGTTTCAGTCCTAATGTAAAACCTGTACCTTACTTTTTCCTTTTTAACTATGCTTACTGTTAAGTTAAGCAAAATGTTGGGTTAAGTATCTAAGTTAGATTGGATTTATACATCCCAAAGTAAAAGATGAGTTTGAAACTGGAGAAAATGGTCGAGTAAGGAAGCTTAGCTCGTGTTCACATCATCCTGGCTTGACAAGGGAAATTTTGGCTAAGTGTTGATCGTACTGAAGGATGCTTGAACATCGAGTAAGTGTCAGACGAGCATTGAGTAGTTGTTGCCGAGCATCGAGTATAAATAAACGAGGAAGGAGGCGAACGTCGAGTATAAGTGATCGAGAAGGGTCAAGCACTGAGTAGATGTAGCCGAGTGTTGAGTATATGAGCGAGGAAGGAGGCGAGTGTCGAGGGTGAGCGAGGAAGGCTCGCATGTCGAGTTCGAGCCTCGAGTAAGGTCGCATGTCGAGTGAGCTCCCAGCATCGAGTTCCCCATCGAGTAGCGAGTCCTCCCATTGAGTATCTGACAGAGAGTCCTGGAATTGTTTGTTGAGTAAGGACATCTCCCCATCGAGTTTCCTCAGCGAGAAACGAGTTGCTCGAAACACTCAGATNGTTTGTTGAGTAAGGACATCTCCCCATCGAGTTTCCTCAGCGAGAAACGAGTTGCTCGAAACACTCAGATTTAAACGCTAAGTTTTAGACTCCTCTTTTAGTTATCTGGACAGATATCTTAATCTCGACCATTGATCTTCATTAATGGGTGAAGTGGCTTAAGGAGATTTTAGATGAAGGACTGGATAGTAGTATAAAAAGAAAATGAAACTCAAGGGCTCGTTTTGGACGTTTTGCTCGAGCAAACTAGAAGAACTTGGTACCATTGGAAATTTCTTCGAGTCTAGTTGCTATATTCGAGCCTTTGGAAGGGAGATCTCACTAAAAAGAAGTCTGGAAAAGGAAGAAAGATTTGAAGGTTCATTTTCGGGCATTTTCAGGCACTCAATGAATAAACATAGATCTAGACCGAACCGCTTGGATTTTCGAGCTGAAACTCTAAGGTATTCTTGTAGACACCTTTCCAAGTAAGTTTGTAAAAGGAATCTTGACAAGAAAGGTCTATGGTTCAAGTTATATATTTTGGGACGTAACCCTAGAGTCTTTACTCAAGCAGGAAGTTGTGGTTAGGGCTATTGGGAAAGATTCGAGGGCCTAGGTTAAACGACCAAAATTTTCATGCTAAAACTTTGAGGTAACATTATTAACGAAATTCCAAACATGTTTGGAGAAGTAACTTTCATGAAATGGATTCTAGTTTTCAAGTTATTTACATTAGAAGTTGAACCTAGAGAATGTTGGACGATTGGGCAATCCATTGCCAAGTATGAGCTTAGTTAAAAGAGTAGTCTAAAAAAGAAGGCCAAGTAGCAACTAAACGCTATTCTTTTATGTGTAGGACTACGTCCATTGTAGAGGCCTATAAAGATTAGGAAGAACCAAGCCGAAGGATTTGTGAGTGACTAAATGTTTTCAAATATGTCCACAAAAGGGAATGCGGTTCAAATGAATTTCATGCTAATGCTCATGGTTTTCCAAGAAACTAAAGTTATATTTTTATTTTAAATGAATTTTATTAGTCCTAGCGTATGTTAAGAATGTATAAAAAGAAATGCAACTACATGTTATTAATCGTGAAGCATTCATGTGACTCATAATGATGCTGAAAATTCCCATGGATGTTATGTTTCTAATGTACTGGGTACCGAAGGTATAGAAGGTATCTGAGGAAGTACCTAAGGTGTTGAAGATACTTAGTATACTCCATATGCACGTAGGTAGTTCTTTATAAGAGATCGAAGTATGGGTCTCCTGGCCACAGTCTTCATTAAGGGACCAAAGTATAGGTCTCACAGCTTTTAATGGAAATTGGGAGCTTGAGCTATGAGTGCTTGTTCTCAACTAAGGTTTGCTAGCACGATTGATTATAATGTTATGATTAACGTATGACACTATGCATGTTTCTTGAGGTTATTTTCCATTATGCTATTTATTTTATTTTAAAGCATATGAAATGCTTGGGAAGAAATGTATTTCTATGTGCCACTCATTGAGCAACCAGCTCACTGTTTTCAAATGTTTTCCCTTTTTCCAGGTAGCGGTCAGTTCCCTTGCGGTTGAATCCCTTACAGCTTGCCACCTAAAGTTTGGTGACCTTAGGAAGAAGCTTAGGTTAAACTTGTTGATGTACACACTTTTAACAAGGAGCCGAGAACTTGTGAAACTTATTCTATTTTGGGACACATGTTATTTTGGTCATCTTATTTTCGTTGGACATATGCTTGTTTGTTTTGGAATTATGATTAAGACTTGTTCTATTTATTGCATGGATGTGTTTGTACCAAGTTGCTGCATATTCAAGTTTAAATAGGTTCACTTAAGTTAAGCAGTAAGTGACGACACCTTGGTTGATAACTGCTGTCGTCATATCCTCTTCCAATTTCAGAGGGTAAATTGGGAGGGGGTGTGACACCTAAGTTAGTCTATCACACTTTTATGAGATAATAGTGGTGCAAAAGACTAAGGCTAAGGATATTAGTAAATACCAGTGTAGGGTAAGACTTATTGAGAGAAAGTATCTTGGTAATGACCAAGATGACTTTGAATGACATATGGTTTGATTTATATAAAAGGGCTCTCTAGATTAAAGTGTATAAGAGTCACCTATAATATCTATGATTACAAGACATGTCTTATCTTCACTAGGACAAGTGGGAAAACATGTTAGGTATAGAATATGCCCTAGGATACATGTCTCACCAGCTATGTCCCACTGGCTTTCGTGGAAGTGGGAGATTGTTGGGATTTATGCCCTAAAGCCTTGTAATTTATTACTTGGTTAATTTAATTATTAATTATTAATAATGAAATATTAAATTCCATTATCCCAAACAATCCACGGTCATTGAATGAAGTCTTGAACATGTATATAATTGACATACGGGTGGATCATGATCAAGAAATAACCTAAAAGATCTATAATATATGGATAAGATAGGGTACCTTATCCTTGTGACACTATAGATACGACCCACTTTGTAATAGTTAGAAATGGTTTGATTGAGACCATTCATATGGAGACATGTGAGTAGAGGTATCTTATACAAAGAGTTTGTATAAGATTTAATAGGATGATCATGTGCAACTCAATCTTAATCTTGAGTGATTTATGAACTCCTGTCTGTGAGGTCAGTCTTTTGATTTGCATGGGTGAGAATAGCCCAAGTTGCTGACTCAATAGGCCTACCATTTTAAGGACTTGACTAAATGGTAATGGGAACATAACTTCACAAGATGGAATCCGCTCCTTCCTACATAGGGTAGTAGATGAGTAGTTCCTTTAGGTGCTGATTTCTCATCTTGAACAAGGGGCCCCATCTTGTCACTGGCCCGAGAGGGACTTAGTGATACTCGGGTATAAAGTATGCCCTAGTTTATTGTATATTGTACTCATTTTTTCATGTATTGTACATTAGTCTCCCGAGGTATTAGGCAAGTGGAAGATTGTTGGGTTGGTGTCCTAATTCTCCCGAAGTCTCGTAGTTTGTAAACATTGTACACATTGTTATGAATAAAATAAGAGTTATTTTATTTGCGTTTACTCATATCAAATAAACAAAGATCCATGGTTATTGTATGTAAACTTAAGCATGTATATGAGATATACAAGTGGATCATGCCTTAAGTAATAACCTAAAAGGTCTATAGTTTACGAATTAAAAAGGGATACCTTATCGTAGTGACACTACAGATACGACCCGCTTTGTAGAGATTTATAAGTATTGTGCACTACTACAAATGGTTTGATCCTGAAAAATTCATGTGGAGACATGCGAATGAGGGTGTCCTGTGTAAAGAGTTTGTATAAGACTTGACAACGAGATGATTTGTCTCTTTATATAACACCATTGGTACTTGAGACTTACATCTCACCTAAGCGATCATATGTGACATAACCTTAATCCTGAGTGTTTTGGGAACTCCTGCCTTTGAAGGCAGTCCTTTGATGGGTGAGAGTGGCCAGATTGCCAATTCAACATGCCTACCTTTTTGGGGATTTGTCTGATTGGGGAGCTGGAAACTCAGTTACACAAGACAGAATTCACTTCTTCCCCGAGGTAGGGGTAAGTGGATAGATTGCTCCCTTAAGGGCTGATTTTGGGTCTTGAACATAGTGGCCACATTCTCTCTTTGGATGAGAGGACTCAGTCATAGTAGGACTATGACTTATGTTTATTAGAGGAGTCAGTGGTATTTAAGGTGTTAGATGTAACTACAGGGGCAAAACGGTAAATTGGCCCAACTATACTTATGAGCGATCTATGAAGGGTTATCACACTGTTGATTGTTAAGTAGGATATCGTCTACATACAACACTAGGAAAACTACTAAACTATTGATGAATTTCTCGTAGTCATAAGGCTCATCAACATTTTGGTCAAAGCTGTACGATTTGATCGCAGTATCAAATTGAATGTTCGAAGATCGAGACGCCTGTTTCCACCCATAAATGGATTGATTAAGTTTGCAAACCATTTTCTCTTGACCTTGGGATATGAATCCCTTGGGCTGTACCATATAAATAGTCTCCTCAAGATTACCATTCAGAAAGGAAATCTTGACATCCATTTTCCATATCTCATAGTCATAATGTGATGCAATGGATAGAAGGATGTGAATAGACTTTAACATGGCAATAGGCGAGAAAGTATCCTCATAGTCAACTCCTCCACTTGGGTATAACCCTTTGCCACAAGTCTAGCCTTGAAGGTTTGCACCTTCCCATCGGCACCTCATTTCCTCTTGTAGATCCATTTGCAACCTATAGGTTTTACCCCATCAGATTGATCTACAAGATCCCATACTGAGTTGAAGTACATCGACTTCATCTCGAGATCTATGGCTTTGACTCATTCATCTAGGTCAACATCCTCCATTTCCTTCTGATAAGACAACGGATCCTCAACTTCACCATCGACTACCATAGCCAAGATTTTAGTGAAACCCATATAGCGAACAGGTGGGTTCACAATCCTCCCACTATGTTGACGTTCCCTCAACTCTTAAGGTGGAACTGACCTACCAGATGAACTATCATCAACAACTCTTGCTGATAGAGTAGGCTCTTCAACAACTCTTGTTGAAGTTTCAGTAGTTTCATCGGAAAGTTCACGCAACACGATCTTACTACGTGGACTGGCTCCTTCACATGATCCTCCTTCAAGAAGGTAGCATTCGTTGACACAAACACTCTGTTTTCCTTAGGGTCATAAGAGTAACCTGCTCGTGTACCTTTGGGGTAGCCTACAAAGAGGCACAACCTCGAACATGGTTCCAATTTCTTTGGATTAGCCTCAAGCACATATGGCAACCCCACATGCGGAAGTGACGCAAACTAGCTTTACGCCCGTTCCACAACTCCAAAGGTGTTCTCGCATGACTCTTAAAAGGAACACAGTTGAGGATATACAATGTAGTCTCCACTGCAAAACCCCAAAACGTGTCCGGTAAGGAAGCGTAACTCATCATTGATCGAACCATGTCCAACAAGGTCTTATTTCTCCTCTCCGCTACATCATCCTTCTGAGGTCTACCTGGCGCTGAGAGTTGGGAAACGATTTCATGTTCTATCATATAGTTCTGGAACTCAGAATCCAAAAACTCTCCACCCCGATCAGATCAAAGTGTTTTAATCCGTCTATGCAATTCGTTTTCAACTTCAGCCTTGAACTCTCTGAAGTTTTCAAACGATTCAGACTTCCATTGTATTAAATAAACATACCTATACCGAGAGTAATCATAAGAAAAAGTGATGAAATACTCATAGCCTCCCCTGGCTCGCACATTCATCGGACCACAAAGGTCTGAATGCACTAACTCTAGAGGCTCTTTGGCTCGATAACCTTTTTCAGTAAAAGGCCTTTTAGACATCTTGCCTTCAAGGAAAAGTTCGCACACTGGTAAAGAATTTTCATCAACTCGCTTAGAAGTCCATTCTTCACCAACCTCTCAATCCTATTAAGATTTATGTGCCCTAATCGAAGGTGCCAAGATTGAGCATTTTCCTTTGGAGAAACCTTTTTTCGTTTATTTTGAGTTACGAAGAATTTAAACATCTCTACGTTATGGAGGGAACTCGCTGCTAATGACCTTAGCACACACAAGTTATTTTCCAATTTTGCTGAACATATCTCAACTCTATCTTTATGAGTAAACACTTTATTCAATTCAAAATTAAGAGTATATTTACACTGAATCAGACACTTTACAGAAATC
This sequence comes from Benincasa hispida, assembly GCF_009727055.1. NCBI lineage: Eukaryota > Viridiplantae > Streptophyta > Magnoliopsida > Cucurbitales > Cucurbitaceae > Benincasa > Benincasa hispida. The sequence continues at coordinate 7,049,581 of NC_052360.1, read as the reverse complement.
AAGTTCCTTTTTAACTCGAGAACTTCATAAACATCATTCAAAATGATAAGCTTCTTTTGTAAAGTCATCTGGAGCCCTCCCACTGCCACAGTTGAGACGACGTGCCCGGTGTCTACTCGCATCGTCATCTCTTGAGCCTCAAGCTACCGCCAAGATCTAATCCCTTGAAAAGAAGAACAAGCATGATTAGTGGCTCCAGAATGAATAATCCAGGTAGAATCATCATTCTCCACTAAACAGGTTTTTAAAACTAGTAAATCATATTTACCTTGTTTTGCCTTGGCCTTAGCCTTCTTCGTCTCCTTGATCCAGCGAGGACAATTTTGCTTCCAGTGCCCATCCGGTTGCAATTGAAACACTTTCCTTTGTCAACCGGCGTTGGTCACCTACCTCGCTGGGCGATAGGATGTGGGTTAACAGGTGCCTTGTCCTTCCCCTTACCACCCTTATTCTTCTTCCACTTCGAAGTGTTAGAAGTAGAAGGTGCAGACTTCATTCCTTATGTCGAACCCTTATGGAACTTCTTTTAGGATGAAGCAACATTTGCCTCACCTAACTTCTTCTCCTTACTTTTCAGCAAGGATTGGAATGTCTGCAACTCGTTGAGGAGAGTTGTAAGGGTATAGTTGACCTTGTTTAATAACAAAGTGCAGGAAGCTATCCGGCAACGAGTGCAAGATGATGCTAACCTGACTCTGATATCAATTGAAGGAACTCTTATCCAAGAGTACCTATGAATGAAAGCAAGATCGTTGCATATTCATTGTGGCAGAATAACAAGCATTCACAAACAAACATACAAGTTATGCATTTCAGAACAAATTTCGACATGCTTTCAACAAGTTAAATAAAAAGAAACAAGAGTCTCACCTTTGAATAACTTTTCTTCTGTTTATCTCTCGCTCTCCCTTGGATCAGCACCTCTTGCTATCGCTGTAACACCAAGCCAATTGTCTACCCAAATCTCTCACTGTCACTCAGCAAACGAATAGTATTCTACACGAACAAGCAGCAACTTGGACACCATCACTCAGTGACCTTGGTATTCTCGGAGTGAGAATCCAGGAGGTGTGGGCTCTGTTGGATTTGGTAGAGGGAAAGAGGAAAGAACGATCGTCTTCAATGACCAAGAAAGTGGGAAAGTTTACAGTTTATCGTATAGACTTGTGCTTGATCGTTTAGAAAAGGTGCACGATCGTTTAGGTAACGTGTCTTGATCATTTACATGATCGTTTAATAAATCTCGCTCAGGCGTGCGATAGCTTAGTAAAAGCTACACAATCGTTTAGAAAACTGCGCGTGTACACGATTGTTTAGGAAACACTTGAGGCTGTCGTCTAGGCTCTCTTGAGCTAAACAATAGGCAGTGTACAATTATGAAGCAATTATCCGATTCCTTTCCAAAATGAGAATATTTTTCATTTTTCATTCAGTTATGAAAACTGAATGCAACCTCCCACTTTCACGGATGGTTATGGAGAAAACCACCAACAATTATCTCATAATTGTTTCAATTATAAATAAATATAATAACTAACTTATTATATTCTATTTATAACCTATAGTTTTAATATCACATCATATGCAACATTTAAACCATAGTTCTTTTCTCCTTTATTTGATATAAATAATATTTATATCTTTTTCCATCAATTAATGTATCTCATACATCATGTCATCTATATCATATATAATTGAACTAGTTTAATCATATCATATATAATAAAACTCCCTCTTGTCAATTTGAACACTTCAAACTGACCCAAAAACTGATTCTCAACTTGAATCCATTGAGTTATCAAGGGGACCTTATGGACCTATAGCTTAAAGCTGCAACGGTACGTAAGCTGACGAAACTCTTTAGTCACGAGATCCACCATCTGTTAACTGTCGGACACTCAACTAAAGACCGACAGCTACACTCTTTTCACTATATATATATTTCTATGTCCATCGAATATAACCAGTCAACAGTACGATAACCCTTCACAGATGCTCGTAAGTACAATTGGGCCAATTTACCGTTTTGCCTCTATAGTTACATCTAACTCATTAAGTACCACTGATCCCTTTAATGAACAATATCTCATAGTTCTACTATGAATGGACACCTCTAGGACCATGAGAAGGTGTGTGGCGCCACATCGTTCAAGCCCCGAAATCATCCTTTAAGGGAGCAATTTATCTACTTACCTCTACTTCGAGGAAGGAGTGAATTCCATCTTGTGTAGCTGAGTTCCCAGCTCCCCAATCAGACGAATCCCCAATGTGGTAGGTTTGAGTTGGCAATCTGGCCACTTGCACCCATGCAAATCAAAGGACTGTCCTCGAAGGCAGGAGTTCTCAACTCACTCAGGATTGAGGTCATGTTATGTATGGTCATCCTAGTGAAGTAAAGTCTCTTTCATGAATGATGTTATATAACGAGACTATACACTTCGTGGTCTGGTCTTATAAAAACTCTTTTGTATAGGATGCCCTTGCGTGCATGTCTCTACATGAATGATATGAATCAGACCATCCGTAGCACGTCACAACACTTATAACAATCTACAAAGCGGGCCACATCCGTAGTGTCACCAGCATAAGGTTTTCCTCCTATATCCATATACTACAGACCATTTTGGTTATCACTTAAGATATGATCCATTTGTATATCTCCACATACATGCTTAAGTTACAACGACAACAAGGGATCTTCGTTTATTGGTTTGTGGTAAAGCAAATAAAACATCTCATGTTTCATAGAATATAGTGAAGAAAATATCTCATATTATTAGATCACAAGCTTTTGTTCAATACAGGTGTTTACAAACTATAGGACCCAACTAGATTTTAGACACATAAATATATCTATAGTGCGGAGAGTGTAGCTGTTGGTCTTTAGTTGAATGACTGACAGTTGATAGAAGTTTAATAATTTAGTTAAAAGAGTTTAACTAATTATTCAAGTACCATTGAAGCCACAATCTATAGGTCCATAAGATCCTCTCAGTAGCTCAATTGGGATAATTGAGAATCAAATTAATATTGGGCTCATTTGAATTGTTCAGATGAATCGAGGGAATTAATTATATATGATATAATTAATTTAAATTAATTATATGTGTTATAATTAGTATAATGTATTTGATACATTATTTTGAGAGGAAATGAATATTTGAATATGATTCAAATATTAATTATATGCATTAGTTTCATATTTAACTTTGACATAAATTTGATTTATATTAAATACCATAGCTTATTGAGAGAAATACTAACTATAGGTTATATGTTATATTTGAAATAACATAAGGTTAGTTATATATATATATAATATCAAATATATTTTTTAATTTTATTTTAAAAAAATTAAAATTGAGAGGGAGTTATGTAACTCCCTCCACAATTCTCTCTAAATCCCTACATGGGATTTAGATAGCATTTGGGGAAGAAGATTCTTTTCTTTTTCTTTTTTTTTTAAGATTTGTTACAGAAGGTCTCATGGCAATTCCCCTCAATTTTACTACTCTACTAAGAAAATTCTTATAGAAATTCTCTCAAAGTCTTTTCTCTCAATCTCTCTCAAATTTAAGATCATAGAGCCCCACATACTCATGTGATTCTCAACCCGTAAGAAGAATACGAAGGTCTCACTTTTGGTGTTGTTCCAAATTAGAATTGGGTTTTGATCGGGATTCATAAGGAGGAAGATTTGTTCGTGACCGATCAAGAGGAAAATCGTGAAGAATTATTGGGCTTCAATGGTAACTGTGACTAACCTTAAATTTCTACTCTTATCTGTTTTTGGAAGCATGCTTTAAATTTCTTTAGAATGCATATGTAGGTATTAAAATTTAATGTTCTATAAATAAAATTAAAATTGGGACTGATCCCCGTTTCCACTTCAGATTTTACAGTCTTTCATCACTATATTTAAACTGCTACTTATATTTGTTGGGGTTGATTCTCTAAATCTCGTTGGGTCATATAGTTTGTAAACATTATTGAATTACAGAGGCAAAACAATAATTTGGCCTATCTATACTTACGAGCATTATGAAGAATCATCATACTATTCATTGGTTATATCCAATGGACACAAAAATATATCTATAGTGCAAAGAGTGCAGTTGTCGTTATTTACTGGAGTGCCTGATAGTTAACGGATGGTGAATAATGTAATTAAAGAGTTTAATTAATTATTCATGTATCGTTGGAGCTTCAAGCTATAGATCCATGAGGTTCCCTTGGTAGTTCAATAGCATTTAGTTGAGAATAATTTTTTGGATTAGTTTGAATTGTTCAAATTAATAGAGGGATTTCATTATATATGATATGATTAAGTTGTTTCAATTATATGTGATATAATTGCCATAATGTATTTGATACATTATAGATTAATGGGATGAAATAAATACTTGAAAGAGATTCAAATATAGTTTCTATGAATTGGATTCATAGTTGTTAAATTTAATATAAATATGATTTATGTTAAATGTCATATAAAAGAGAAAAGAAACTATACTTTATATTGATGTATACAATATTAAAATTATAAGTTATATGTATATTATTAACGTATAATATAATATAATATAATATATATATATATATGATAAGTTAGTTATCATATTTATATTTATATTATCATTATTTTTGTAACGACCGGATCCTTACACATTATGATCCGACTGCTACGACATGCATACTTAGACTTATCATGAGATGAGTTTTGGTGAAAATTTCAAAGAACATATCTAAATTTTATTAATTAGATAGAAAAACTATATAAAAAATTTATTTATCAAAACACCAGAATCCATAAAACATTAGCGTGGTGGTACAAAATGCATATGCCTATAATAGTGAGTTTGATGGTTGGTCATTTGAGCGACGTCCAATTCTGCCATCTACGTTGTGTCCTTACCTACAAAGTCTGTAAAAATATAGGATGGGTATATAATATACCCAGTAAGTAGTTCTCACGTAGGGTAGTGACCAAATGCACAATCACAAGCAACATGTCATGAAAACATATGGTTAGGACCGAAAACGTATAATAACATGTGGTGGTCGGTTATGCTTCCAACATAAATCTCTCTGCCCTCATAGAAAGACGAGGACCTAAGCGAAAACTAACCCATCTGATGATTAGCGGGTCATGCAGTTAGTAGGGCCAGTGTCGCATCCAACATCAACCATTGGCATAAACGTAATATTGGACTAGAGGGGTGCAACCATACATACCCTGCTAGTCCCTAATGTAAACATAACGTAAGATTAGGCCTGAAGGGGTGCAACCATACATGCCCTGCCAGCCCTGGAAGCATAAATTTCTCCGCCTTGATAGGAAGATGAGGACTTAAGCGGAAACTAACCCATCTGATGATTAGCAGGTCATGCAGTCAGTAGGGCCAAAGTCGCATCCAACATCAACCATTAACATAAACGTAAGATTAGACTGGAAGCATAACTTACACCTAATTAAAACTTGATTTTAACGTAATCGTGAACAAACATAATGCATGGGGTCCCTTGTAGAGAAATGTGTTCTAAACATGTAATGCAATATAACAACTAACATAACCATGCAACATAATAAAGGTACACTACCATAGAACATTTAAAGAGAGGGTGAGATAAACTACTTACTGTGATCTAGTTATTCCTAATTATTCTTTATGATTTGATCAGTAGAGCTTTCCCTTTTTAAACTAGAAGGAAGTTCGGGCAGCACCTTACCTGAGCTTTTCTCTTTTTGCCTCACAGAACTTCCTCACTCATACTTACTCTTTCACACGATTCTTTGTTACTGAGATTTGTTTGAGAATGGTTAAATCTTCATGCAAAGGGTCCTATTTATAGTAGTTTTCAGCTCTTCTCAGTGTGACAAATCATCCTACAGGTGGTTTCTTTAAAATTACTTAGGGTTTAAGGATTTCTCTCAATAAGACACCTAATCTTGGCTAACGTTTGCCCTTACGTCATCATTTTTTTGTTTGTATTCAATTTTAGGGTTTTTCTATGTATAATCTATAAGATCGTGGCCAAATTCAATGCATAATCCACGCTTCTGTCCAAATCTCGCTCTCTTTGTTCTTAGAATCTCGCTCTCTCTAGCTTTCTCGCTGGTTTGGCTCTCACTGTCGCTGGTCTCGCTCCCGCTTCCGCTCTCGCTCCTGCTCCCACTCCCACTCTCGCTCCCACTCTCGCTCCTTCTCTCGCTCACGCTCTCGCTCCCGCTCCCACTCTCTCCCACTGTCTCTCCAATCTCGCTAGTTTTCACGCGTGGTTGCCTTCACTGCTTGTGGATTCCACTTACCCTTTTTAACTCTTTCAAATTTTAAGAGTATATGGGCAATTAATTCACCTCCAATTATTCCAATGAGCAGTCCCAACCAAAAAGTTATCTACTGCCCGTTGTCTCCTGAATTAGCTAGCATCCAACTTCTAATTAATCCTCCCTATTTTTTTTTCCATTCTAAATTTCCACCCATTTAAATAAAATTTCGTCCTGCTTAATATTTGACAATTAATTTCCTGTATGTGTACAAATCTAGGTTGTTACAATTTTAATAATAAGGAAGGGTGTTACAACTCCCTTCCGCTTCTTTTCTCGTGGGTGGTAGTTATTTTTGGCAAGGAGAATAAAAGAAAAATATTTTTTCTTTTTCTTTTTCTAGGGTATGTTGGATGATTGAGAAAGAAAAATATATAAGTGTTCTGTGTGTTTTGTCTTTGTTTTTTGAGAGTTCTAAATCTTCCTCCTCTACATTAAGTTTTCACTCTTAAACAAAATAGCTAAAGCCCAACGTTACTAGGTTCTCACCCTGAGAATACCAAGGTAATATTTGTGGTAGTGTCCGATTTTGTTCAAGGTTAATCTTAAGAAGGTCTTCAAGGAGTTCGTGATTTGTTTGAGGGAAAACATGAAGAAAAGTTCTTCAAAGGTGAGGTTTCTTGAAACCCTTTAATTCTTTTTAAATCATGTTGTAATTTAGAAACAAATGCATAATTGTTTATTGTAAACTTTGTATTCAATGAAAATAGAATTTGGTCGATCCGCTTTCGCTCAAGGTTACTCCCACTAGAGTTCCTTCAATTGGTATCAAAGCAAGGTTGTAGATTTCTGATTCCAAATTCAATTCTTTTATTGAATCGTTTTATAGTAATGGTGGGTTTTATGATCTGCATCTTGTTTCATGTGATGAATGGTTGTAGATATAATTTGTTGATGGATGTTTCGGAATATAACTCTTTGTTTAAGGGTTTTTTTTTTTATTTACAAATTTGGTTTGTAAAGGCCCCTGTGTTCTTGGACATTATTCTTGCAATCGAGTATATAATTTGTAAGTTAGAGTTGCAAGTGCTGTCCCTGAGAAGCTTCAAAGAAGAGTTGCAGAGTGTTGTTTCGATGGAGAAGACGAAACAAAGGTTCCAGATCGTGTAGCTGCAACTAAACAATCACGTAGCTCTTTTTATGTGGTCGTGTAGCATTTGCGAAACGATCGCATAGCTAATGCTACGCGATCATGTAGAGTTTGCTACACGATATGTGGCAGTTGCTACAAGATCATATAGTTTATTACTACGCGATCGTGCGCTCTTTAGATACTCATCACATAGTTGCTTGCTACACGATCGTGTGGTTTTTAGATGCTCATTGCATAGTTGCTTGCTACATAATCGTGCAGTATTTCCTACAAGATCGCATAGATGCTCTTCGTATGGTTCATTTGCTACATGATCAGCTGCAAGGTAGTTCTTTGAAGGGTGGTTCAATTCGAGTGGTTCAAGATCTGGTTCACCTGTTCCAAACTGGTTGACTCAAATGTGTAATAGTTAGCCTTTTAAGTTTATTTTTAGAGAGGTCCTATCCCGGTCCATCAACTGTTAGAGTAAATATACATGTGATATATGTTTTATATTATATGTCATAATGTATGTCCTATAGTTCTAAAACCCACCATAGGTTATGCATTTATATTCATGCATCATTTTATATTATAAGTATTATAATATATTAATATGCATGATTTAAATTACACAAAACATGTTCATGCATCATATAGTATAAATGTTATAATATATGTATGTATGTATTATAGCATATCCATGCATCATTTATATTATAATTGTTATAATATATGGTTGAATGGATGTATGGAATGTATGTTATAACTTGATTTATTATTTAGTTATATAATTGTTCTATATTAGTAATGAATGAAAATTGCATGAAGCATGACATTACCTTAGGTTAATTTATAAATGTTGTAATTAACTAAACTATGTCTAGCATGCAATGGTTGGATTTTAAATTTTTATTTATTTATTTATAATTGTTATAACTAAATGAAATTATAATTAAAATCAATAATAAAGAGTTTCATGCAAACATTAGGCTATAATCATTTTTTAAAATTGTTTTAAAATATGATTGAGATAGACCTGAGATCACATTTCTAATAAGATTTGAAAACCAAATTTAATCTTTTAATCAGCTTAATATGATTAAATTGATTATTAATAAACGATCAAATATGTAACAAATATATCTATAAGGGACCTTTTGTCTAAGGCGGGTTCTGGCTAGGTTAGGGTACTTAAGTCGATGGAAACGTCGCACCCCTACCTGAAAACCTACTTGGAATGGTGAATTAGGTAGATTTGTTACATGCATGCAAGTTTGATCAAAGTCTATTAAAGAGTTTAATAAGAATTCAATCAAAATATTTTAATCATCAAAGACAAGAGTTGTTTTAAGCAAATTAAATAAAGACTTAGATAAAATCAGTAGTCGGATTTTTGCTAAGTTAATTAATCCTAGATAGAAGACTCAGTCGGAGGAAAATGAGATATATGATACTTCATTTTAACCTCTACACGTTTCTCCCTAAAAGTTCATACTGTGAGATCTACTCCCGGCCTTGAGGCACGATGAATGTCCCCTTATGGGTGGCATTTGGTGTTGGGATTTATGTCCTAAAACTTGTGGTTTGTAAATAATATACTCATTCTGTAAATCAATAAAGTTGTTATTGAAGTTTGATTCAATAAAGTTTTATTGAATATATGAATTTCTTATTTCATTTTATAAATAAATCCAATAAACTAAAAAGATCCATGACTATTATATGAGTACTTGAACTTTATGTGGAGACATAAAAGTGGATCAAGTTCGAGTAATAGTCAAAATGATCTATAGTATATGAATAAGGTTGGGTGCCTTGTTCTGGTAACACTATCGGATGCGGCCCACTCTGTAGTTGTTATAAGAAGTTGTAAAGTGTTACAAACGAATTGATCCTAATTCGTACATGTGATGACATGAGAAGTGGGGTGTCCTATGTAATGAGTTTGCACAAGATCGGACCACGAAATCAGTCACTCTTAATTTATAACGTTGTTTACTGTTTAAGACTGACAATTTCAAAACGATGACCTAGGTAACTTGACCTTAATCCTGAGCTAACTATGAACTCTTGTTTATTCGGAATTATCTTTAGATTTGCATACGTGATGGTTGGCTCAACAATGCCAGCTTAATAAGTTTCCCATTTCATGGGTAAGATCGGGTAGATAGCTAGGGACATAGCGTGAAAGATGGAATTCACTCCAACCCACTTTCTAGGATAGTAGATTGGTGGTTCCCTTAAGTACTGTCTCCGAGTCATGAACAAGGAGCCCCACCCTTTCATTGGCCCGAGAGGGTCTTGGTTTGATGATAGGATCACAAACCAATTGTTCATTAGAGAATCAGTGGGACTTAAGGAATAAAAGGTAATATCGAGGGTAAAACAACCTTTTGACCCAGTCGTTATAACGAACAACCTGTGAACGGTTAACTTACTAATCATGGTTATATCGAGTGGACACAATATATCTACAGTGAGGGGAGTTCAACTACGGGCTTTAGTGGAGTGACCCAGTAGTTAACGAATGGGGGTTAATTCGATGTAAAGAGTTTAGTCAATTAATCTAGAATCGTTGGAGCCTATGATCTGTAGGTCTACCAGGTCATCTTCCTAGCTCACAAGCATATTAGCCTTAGAGTAACGTGATAAGTTGATTTGAAACGTTCAAATTAGAATTAAGGGAATTAGTAATTATATATGATATAATTACACGTTTAATTTTGGAATTAAATGGAATTAGAAAATCGATTAATATTTAAATATGATTTAAATATTTGATTCATGAATAAAGAGAGAGAGCAATCGTTGCTGAAGCTGAGAATTTGTCCTGAAGAAGTGTTCTTCACACTGTGCAAAACCAATAGCCTCCTCTTCAATATCCCTCAATTTAAGCTTATTTTGAGTCCCACAACTCAATCTAAAGGTCCAAGAAAATAGTAGGGAAGACCTTGTGGTAGTTCACATCCAAAGAAGAAGAAGATTGCAGCTAAAGATCATGAATCAAAGGTACTTTAAAAGTTAGTGTTGAAATCTGTTTTTAATTTATGAGCATGCTTCGTTTGAAGCCAAAATTAATGAATTAGAATGTTTAGCAATCCTACTTTACTTCTGTTGCTTGCTTCGTGAATCCAACATTTGGGTAGGTTAATAACAAGGTAAATTGAGAGAGTGTTTATAGTAAGTGGGAGCGGGATGTGTGACAACACATCCCTCGGTCTCTCTCATTAGGTTAAATAAAGTTTCATGCATCGCCTCATGGCATCGTGGGTATCCCCTAAAGGATGACTGTATTGCATGACGCTTTATTTGATCTCCAGAAATGGATAGGGTTGCTTTAGTTTCGTGGCCCAATCAGTTTTCCCTGCGATTGGCTCATTGGGGCAAAACTTTATAACCTAAAATGAGGGGTTACCCTTACACAGAATTGTTAAGGATGTTAACAAATTCTGGAGCAAACAATGGTGACCATTAGTTACAGTGACAAGAAGTTGTTTTTGTGTAATGGTCGAGAATGTGTTATTTCAGTGAAGAGGCACTTGATCACCCTACGGGGACTTTTGTCCTGCCTCACTGAAACATCATTGTAAAATAGATGTCAATTAGGGTGCACTAGACTATTTTGCTAAAAACTTATTGGTTTTCTTAAAGTGGTTTAATGCAAGTAAACTATGATCTATTGTTCATTAGAGAAATCAGTGGTACTTAAGGAGTTAGATGTAACTACTGGGGCAAAATGATAATTTGGCCTAGCTGTACTTACGAGCAATTTATGAAGAATCATCGTATTGTTCATTGGCTATATCCAATGGACATGGAAATATATCTATAGTATGAAGAGTGCAGCTATTGGTCTTTACTGGAGTGTCTGATAGTTAAGAGATGGTGAATAATGTAGTTAAAGAGTTTAATTAACTATTTAATACTGTTAGAGCTTCAAGCTATTAGGTCCATGAGGTCCCATTGGTAGCTTAATAGGATTTAGTTGAGAATTAGCTTTTGGATTAATTTGAATTGTTCAAATTAATATAGGAATTTAATTATATATGATATAATTAAGTTGTTTCAATTATATGTGATATAATTGTCATAATGTATTTGATACATTATAGCTTAATGGGAGGAAATAAATATTTGAATGAGATTCAAATATTCTTTCTATGAATTGGATTCATAGTTCTTAAATTTAATATAAATATGATTTATATTAAATGTCATATAAAAGAGAAAAGAAATTATAGTTTATATTGTATGTGATATAATATTAAAATTATAGGTTATATGTTATATTTGATATAACGTATAGTTAAATATATATATAATATGATAAGTTAGTTATCATATTTATATTTATATTGTTATTATTTTAATAATAAGGAAGGGAGTTACAACTCCCTTCCCCTTCTTTCCTCTCCACCCACGTAAGTGGGTGGTGGTTATTTTTGGCAAAGAGAATGAAAGAAAAATATTTTTTTCTTTTCTTTTTCTATGGTTGGTTGGGAAATTGAGAAAGAAAAATAAAGAAGTGTTCTGTGTGTTTTGTCTTTGTTTTTTTAGAGTACTCAATCTTTGTCCTCTACATTAAGTTTTCCCTCTTAATGAAAATAGCCAGAGCCCACCACTCTAGGGTTCTCACCTGAGAATACCAAGGTAAATTTTGTGGTAGTGTCCGATTTTGTTCGAGGTTAATCTTGAAGAAGGTCTTCAAGGAGTTCGTGATTTGTTTGAGGGAAAACATAAAGAAAAGTTCTTCAAAGGTGAGGTTTCTTGAAACCCTTTAATTCTTTCTAAAGCATGCCATAATTTAGAAATAAATGCATATCTTGTTTAATTGTTTACTGTAGAATTTGTAATCAATGAAAATGGAATTTGGTCGATCCGCTTCCGCTCAAGGTTCTCTCCCATTAGAGTTCCTTCAATATCATCAATCGTATACCTTCAATATCATCAATCGCATACCTATGACTTTGTTAAACAATCGTGCTCCATTTACTGTTTTGTCTCAAGCTGTTGATTACTGTTACTTTAGAGTGTTTGGTTATCTATGCTATGCCTCTACATTGAATGCTAATTGATCAAAGTTTTCCTTTAGAGCTATTTCTTAAATCTTTCTTGGATATCCATCAGGGATAAAAGGTTATAGACTGTATCATATAGCTCAGTGCATAATCTTTGTTTCAAGGGATGTTATTTTTCATGAAAATATATTCCCTTTTCACAACCTCACAGGTCACGATATTGATACTAATCTTTAAGATATTTTTGTTGACTTTGTTTTACCATGCTCAGCTTCTAATATTCATCATGCTGCTTCTCAATCCAATCATGATCATTCTGATGTTTTACAGTCTGACCTGCATGTCTTACAATCTGCTAATGAGACTGCTGAAACTGAGACTACTGGTAATTCTAATGTTTTCAATTTTGAGCTTGTTGGTACTTTTGCAAATGAGTCTTCTGCTGTTAATCATGAGATTGTTGAGGATGTGAATGTGTCTTCTGATGTTAATCTTTATCAAAATAAACTTGGTGATCTTTCTAATACCATAACCACTTAAGAACCAATTCTTTGACAATCCACCAGACATCATAAGCCTCTTCATTTTTTGAAAGATTACCATTGTCATATTCTTGAACATCATGACCCCTTGGTTTTGGACACAACTTTTTATCTCATTAACAATTATTTGTCCGATGAAAAAATTTCCAATACACATAAACATTTCATTCTCAATGTGTCACTGAGTTTGCACCATCCTTTTTCCATCAAGTTATTAAATTTTCTCAATAGCACACAACAAATTGTATGGACTCTAGACATCCCTTGGATTGCCACTTGTCCGAATAAGTTTATCAGCTCATAGCTCTCTTATCATCACATACCCTTCATGGCCGCATGGCTCTTCACACAACCCTTGGCGCATGCGTTCATCAAAGTCATAGCATATCCCTTATCGCATGCTACTTACACTAGCCTTGTCAAATGCGCCCACATGCCCTCGACTATCCTTAGTGCATAATCAAGTTTTAGCGCATAGCACATCACCATCACATAGCCAAGCCTCGTTAACGCATGATTAGGCCCTTTAACACATACCCAATCTCAGCCATAACTCTTAGCCAACAACTCTATGTACCTAACATGTTTTTCATGCCCCGCCTAGTCATATGCGTTCACTAGCTTCCTCAAGGCCAATGCTTAGTCCACATGACTGCATTCTCCTTCCCATGCCCAACCTTACGATTGGCGCATATCCCATAGACCATCGCAAAGCACCTTCAATGCATGGTTCTTCAAGGCTTGCCATTATATGAGCATCACCCTACCTTGTCGTGCTTATCGCATAGCTTCAACGCCGATTGCACAGCCTCATCGTGTACTTCCAGCGTACATCACACAACCTTACACTCATTGCATAACTCATTGCTTACTGCATCAACGCATGTCACCTCGCTCCATCGTTCAGCTCTAGCGTGCATCAAGAAGCCAGCACCTTACGTTCAACACTGCATACTGGCCTGCACGCATGCCTAACCTCAATCTCTTAGCTTTGCGCTCATTGCATAGCTCATCATGTAGCACCTACGCTGATCGTCTAGCGCTATCATCTGACGCTATCGTGCAGCCTCGCAAGCACTTGCGATCGTCCTAGTGCAATGCATCAACGCCCAGCGTCCATGCTTTCACGCAACTAAATGCATCTTGCTCGTGCCAAGCCCATCCTCATCACTCGATGGCCCTTCCTCGCTGCTTGCTCACGTAGCATCATATCATCCTAACGCATGCTCAGGTAGTGCCTCATGCCAATGCTCGATCAACATGCATCCATTATGGTTTGACCCATTACTTGGTGTCAGATTTCCACCTGTTAAGCTTCAACTCATGGCACCTTATGTCCATGGCTTGGCCTCACATCAACGCATCATGAAGGTTTATCTTATGCGTCCAAGCTGATGCGTTATTTTTTGAGGTGGAATTATGGATGAAATGCGATGATAAAGATGCGTTGAGCAATCAAGTTTTCTCAGTGGAATCCAAATGTAAACCCTACTGAGTTTCCTAGTAAGAACAGTGTCGAACTCAGGGACTTGGGAAAACAATATGCGGTGATAATTTCTCAGAAAACTTTGCGGTAACCGTAACTCAAATAGTTGTTGGTTTTGTTGTTTGCGGTAATAAAAATAAACAAATGCGGCGAAGTTTCGAAAAGAGTTGATAAAACGGAAGATGCAATGAGTATACGGTGAACAGGTTGAGAAGGGTTCGACTAACACTTCCTAGGATGCATTCAAGCTATGCGACCATGCAATACACATACAATAGTAAACCATATCTAGATGCGAATGCTACGGCTTCTAATGCTAGAATGCATTTGATATATGTGATAAGTCTATAGGACCTACACATAAGCCTCTATTCTTATTTATGCAATGACAAAATGACACACACACAAACAAGGCGACCATATAATATCATACCTATCTCTAGGATGCATGCAATGCAGGTTGAAAAACAGAGCTTATCTTTATGTCCCTATCTCTTGTTTATGCAGTTCTAATCTTGCTCTCTCGATTCTAGATTCTAACCTAGCTCTCTCAAGTCTTAGGTTCTTTCTTTAGGCTCTCTCTCGAGTAGCTCTAAAGGGATGTTGGGCACAACATAAACAAGATAATCGCAAGTAATGAAGATCCTAGGTCATGTTAGCTCAGTTCTTCTCAACCCATTCGACAAGTTTAGCTACTCATGCGTGCTAAGAGAGTGAATAGATGTAGAATAAGAACTTCCATTGTATAAATATAAAGTTGAAGTACAAAATAACAATGCAAGAAGAGAATAAAGAGCCTGGTAGCAATCTCTTGATTCCCAGGCATTTACACTGTCTTTTCTACTCTTGTTCAAAATATAATCTCGCTCTCACGAGAGTCGGCCCACTCTCTGCTTTCTACACCTCTGGGTTCTCTCTCGAGTTGCCCTGAGCGATCTTCTGGCGTCTCTACTCTTCTCTTGCTCCACCTTAAAAAATAAAAGAAAACTATAAATACGACTAAAGCTATGAACTATTAAACTGGCTGAACCGAACCCCTTCTGAAGGATGCCTTTGATATTTATAAAGCTTCGGGATGAAAGGCGGCTTCTCTCTTATGATTGCACAGATGAGATGACTTTAATTCTCTGACTGATGTGTCGAATATTTGTCACCGAAAAGTTGAGTGTACGTGTTATCGTTAGCAGCTTTTCAACTTAATTCGGATTCGACTGTCATCAACTTTTTGTCCCATCATGATTAATTATGCCTTTCACCAAGATGCTCCCACCAAGTTGCGCCGGCTCTATGCAGAAATCCTTCTTGGATAGATGTTTGCGAATACAAATCATCACAAAGCCTTGCAATAAAGTTGTGCTCGACCATTGATTTCTTGTGATCGCGCTTTTCGCCCTGCATTAATGCATATTCTGCAAAAAAATACCAAAGTTAACTGTTCTAATGCGATGAATGCATGCGACCGCAATATTATGAACTTAATGCTTTTTGGACACAATCTAACATATTTTATCAATGAAAACCTTCATTGTTTAATAACTTAGTACTATAATAACGTGCATTTCTACCCATTATCACAAGCCTCCACTTCAACACGTAGCTTATCCTTGATTTCAACATAATCTTGTACATTCTTTACAAGTTTGGCCGCTCATACACAAAGCCCCATGTGTTCAAGTTACTTAACACCCACGCATGTCTATTTTGTACTTAGCCAATTTTACCACCATACTTAATCATCCTTAGGCGAGGGTGTCACGGGTCATCATTCAATTGGATGTAAATGGGTCTATGAAGTTAAATACAAAGCTGTTGGAACGGTCGATCGATACAAAGCTTTCCTTTTAGCTAAGGATATAATCAACTTGAAGGTATTGATTTCTTTGATACCTTTTCTCTCGTAGCTAAAATTGTTACTGTTAAGGTCTTATTATCTCTTGTGGTCACTTTTGGATGGTCTCTTGCTCAAATGGATATAAATAATGCTTTCCTTAATGGAGATCTTTTTGAAGAATTCTATATGTCTCTTACTTTGGGATATTATGAAGAGTCTTTCTCCTCCTCTAAGGTGCCTTTTGTTTGCAAGCTAAATAAGTTGATCTATGGCCTTAAACAAGCATTACGTCAATGGTTTCATAAGTTCTTTGGTGTTCTTTTTCATCATGGTTTCTCCCAATCAAAATTTGACTATTCTCTCTTTACAATAGGTCGAAGTTCATCTTTTGTTGCTTTATTGGTTTATGTGGATGTTATTCTTGTTACTGGGGCATCACAAAAAAAAAAAAAAATGATAATGTCAAGCATTTACTACAAGCTAATTTTATGTTTAAAGGTTTGGGTTATGAAAACTCTTTCCTTGGACTTGAATTCTAGTGATCTTCAAAGGGGATATACTTTCTCAAAGAAAATACTGCCTTCAAATTCTTGAAGATTCATAATACTTGTCAACAAAGCCCAATATTCTTCTGATGGCTCTTAATTAAAAAACTGTTGGGCTTGATATGCGAAAAATAGGCAGAAAGCAAGACTGATTTACAAAGTCTTTTGGGCCTAGAGTGAACGATGGCCCTTAAACGACTATCAGATACCACTTTGATGCTTCACACAAACACAAGGTCGCGTGCTGGAAGTACAATCCGTGTGATGAATGATCTCGGCCTTACACTTTAATGGATGAGATTAGAACTACAAATTTCTGCTGGAAAAACCCTTCAACTGACTAATCTTTTCTTTTCCTTTTGCAGAGAAAGAATCGAGAGAAAAGAAAAGAGAGGAACACCAGGAGGCTACCGGAATTTGGTAGGGCGAGAAGTCTTCGATCATCTAAGCGAATGAAGGTAAAGCAGGGGATGACTAGACGATAAGGCACGAGTCGTCTAGACGATGATCGTGTACACGATGAGGCTTGCAGAAGTAAACGATCGTTGGGTAAAAGCTAAACGATCGTTAGTTAAAAGCTAGACGATTGTTTGCTAAAGCTACATGATCGTTTGGGTCAAGGGAGTATACGAAAAAGGAAGACGATAAGAAGAAGATGATGAACACGATCGTTTACGTGGTTTGGCCAAGGGAGGCCTATGTCCACAGAGAAGCTGATGGAGTTTTTTTTTTGCTATTATTCAAGATTTCTTCAAGATAAGTGTAGTCACAATTAAAATTGCTCTCTCTCACTTTACAAATTAGTTATGTAGAGTATTTAAAGGTAGCTAGATTTGTAAAAAATTCTTTAACCGAATGAAGTTAATTTCACTTCTGTCTAACAATCTCCACCTTGAAATGAACTTCATGCTTCCTTTAGCTTCTATGATCTGACTGTCTCTCTATTTTAACCTTTGTCTCTCAGCTCAAACCCTATTATATCAAGGCACTTCTGGAGCTTGAGCTGAGTGACTGTTTTTGTCAACATGTCGGAGGCATTTTCTGAGGTATGAACTTTCAGAACTTCAATCTGTTTAGCTTCTATCTGCTGTCGTATGAAATGATATTTCACATCTATATGTTTTATTCTATTATGGTATTGTGGATGCTTTGACAAATGAATTGTACTTTGATTATCACAAAAGATCTTCATTGTGTTTTGTTTAATTCCGAAATCACTTAGAAGTCCCTTTAGCCATAGGCCTTCCTTCACTGCTTTTGATAATGCTATGAACTTTGCTTCAGTAGTAGAAAAAGCTACTACTGATTGTAATGTAGCCTTCCAGCTTAGGACACCTTTTCCAAATAGGAAGATATACCCCGATAATGACCTCCTCTTGTCTAAATCTCCTGCATAATCTGAGTCTACATAACCAACCATCTCTGGTTCACTGTCTTATAGCTGCCTGTACTTCAGTTTAGCATTAGTAGTACCCTTACCTCATATTCCACTTTGTAGCCTTCCAGTGCCTCTTACTTAGATTCGCCATGTATCTACTCACCAGGCTAGTAGCATAGGCTATGTCAGGTCTTGTGGACACCATTAAATATATCAAACTTCCCACAACTTGGGAATAAGGAACTATTGACATGATTTGCTGATGCTTAATGTCTGAATCTTTAGGTGAATTCTCTGCTGAAAGTTTGAAATGGTTGGCTATTGGAGTAGTCACTACTTTTGCCTCTGTCATCTGATACCTTTTTAACAATTTACTGTAGTATTGTGACTGATCAATTCTTAGAATACTTGTTTTTTTGTTTCAAATAATGTCAATGCCAAGTATTCTTGTTGAATTTCCCATGTCTTTCATTTCGAACTCTGATTTAAGTAGATCTTTTACTTTATTCAGCTCTTTCATTGTTGCTCCTGCTAGAAACATATCATCCACATATAAAAGCAAGTAGATAGGATGAGTATAGGACTCTGTATTTATATAGACATAACTGTTATAGGAGTTTCTATAGAAACCATTCTTCTGAACAAAGTCACTAAACCTTCAGTTCCAGCATCTTGGGGACTGTTTCAGGCCATAGATAGATTTTTTCAGTAGACACACACAATCTTCCTTCCCTTTGACCTCATAGCCCTTCGGTTGGCTCATGTAGATAACTTTCTCTAGGAAGCCATGTAGAAAAGCTGTCTTGACATCTAGTTGCTCCAGCTTTAGGTTGTTTTGAGCCATAATCGGCAATAATAATCTGATAGAAGTCTGTTTAACAACTGGAGAAAAAATTTCATTAAAATCAACACTTGGCCTCTGTGTAAAGCTCTTAGCAACCAACCTAGCTTTAAATCTAGGTCCTTGATTATTAGAAAACCCTTTCTTTAGCTTGTACACCCATTTGGATGCAATTTTTTTGCATCCTTTTGGCAAGGATGTTAACTCCCACATGTTATTTCTCATTAGTGAATCAATCTCTTCATTCATAGCTTCTATCCATATCTTAGCTTTAGAAAAACTGACTGATTCCTCAAAGGTTGAGGGTTTTGCATCATTAGACAAATCATTAGTGTTCAAATTTAAGTAGTCTTCATACCTTGATGGTCGGACAGTGTTTCTTCTCTACCTATCTCTAGCTAGGCAGTAACTTCTCAATTCTGGTTCTTCTTGCTCAGTATCAATAATAGCATCTTCTACTTCTTCTTCTTAATGAGGTAGTTGATCAAAGTGTGATTCAGAGCTTGAAGGATCAGAAGTAGGAATTAGAACTTACTGCACCTCAATTGTATCACTCTTCTCTTGAGGTACTGAAACATTTGGGTTAGTTTTCTGCATATACATCTCTTCTTCCCTGAAAATCACATCTCTACTAGTTATGCATCTTTTCTCAATCGGGTGGCACATTCTAAACCCCTTAACACCATCTGTGAAGCCCAAAAACATACACTTCACAACTCTGGCAGCTAGTTTCCCTTTACTCTGATGAACAAAGCCAGTGCAGCCAAATACCCTCAGGTTATTCAAGTTAGGTGGCTGTTTGGTCCATCTTTCTTCAGGGGTTAGAAGGTTAAGGGATGCATGAGGGCATCTATTCAGTGTATAGACTGTATATGAGGCTGTCTCTGCCCAAAACTTCTCAGGTAGTATATCATCAGATAGTAAGCTTATGACCCTCTCCATTACTATTCTGTTCAACCTTTCTGCTACCCATTTTGCTGGGGTGTATACCTAACTATCTTGTGTCTAGATATGCCCTGTTGTGTACAATAAACATTGAACTCTTCTGCACAATATTCAAGCCCATTATCTGTTCTAAGACACTTAATCTAACAGTTAGACATTTTCTCAACCATAACTTTCCATTCTTTAAACTTTTTAAACACTAAATCCTTAGATTTAAGGAAATATATCCAGCTCTTTCTTGAGTAATCATCAACAAAAGTAAGAAAATACCTGGCAGCACTCAATGATTGAAAAGGTGAAGGACCCCATATGTTTGAATGCACCTAGTCAAAGATGGCCTTGGTTGTGTGTTGTGCCTTCACAAAGCTCTGCCTAGTAGCCTTCCCTATTACACAATGTTCACAAAAGGATAGGCTCTGATGTACTCCCTTAGGTAGAATACCTTGGTTGGCTAGAGCTTGTAGACCTTTGGCACTAATGTGTGAGAGTCTTTTGTGCCATACGTCTCCTTCAGTAAGCTGATTATGAGTCACAATCAAGGCTGAGTGTACTTGATGAATACCTAGCACTACATACACTCTATTTATCTTCACCTCTTTAAGGACAGGCTTACTGTTCTTCAACACTTCATAGTATCCTTCCTTGCCTCGGTATACACCGTCAATAAAGTCAAGCATGCCTAGTGAAATTAGATTTCTCTTCAGCTTAGGCACATGTCTAACGTTTCTTAAGAGCTTGACTGTTCCATCTTCTAGATTTAATGAGACCGAACCAATCCCAACCACTGGACATAAGTTATTGTTTCCCATATAGACTGAACCTCCATCCAATTCTCTATAGGTACTGAACCAACCCTTGTGAGATGTCATGTGGAATAAACACCCTGAATCTAGAACCCAATCTAGGTTCTTATGTGCTTCTTCTTCTGCCCTGCAATTAGAGTTAGCCAAAGCATCAAAATAAAGGTAAGAATCCTCACAAACTGAGGCTTCACTTGACTAATTTGGTTGGACTTTGGGTTGTGGCTGAGATTTCTTATTTTTCTGCTCTTTTTTCCACTTCAGTGTTCTGCAATCTTTGATCAAATGTCCAGGTTTATTACAATATTTGCATTTGACCTTGGACTTCTCTTTTCCTCCTTCATTATTTGAGCTTTGTTTGTCTTTCTTCTTGTTATTCTGTTTTGACTTCCCTTTAACAAACAAGCCTTCTGCATTAGGTTTGTCTTCTTTGCTTCTAATAAGCTCCATTTCTCTGATTTTAAAAGCAGAAATAATGATATTAACATTAATGAAATCTCTCCCATATTTCAGGGCTGTCTTCACTTCTCTATAAGATTCTAGCAATGAGTTAAGAAGCATAAATGCTTCATTATCTGCCCCGATTTCTTCTCCTTGAGTCTTAAACTCAGTAGTAATTCTCTTGCAATCATCTAGGTTCTCTATTAATGGCTTTGATGCATTCATCTTAAATGTAAAGAACCTTTCCCTTAGGAAAAGTTTATTAGGCAGATTCCTTGTCTCATAAAGCTCATTTAATTTGTTCCACATCTTGTAAGCTATCTTCTGATCGATTACTTGTCGTAGGACATTATCAGACAAGTTTAAAACGAGTGTTCCATGAGCAGTAAGCTCCATATTTTCTTTTTCTTCTTTTGTTACTGTACTTGGTAGCTTTTCCGGATCATCTAGGGCCTTGTGTGCCCTCTGTTATCTCAAGATAGCCTTTATTTTGGCCTTCCACAGACCAAAGTCGCCTTTTCCATCAAATTTCTCGATGTCGTACCTTGCAACTTCCATTTCTGAATTGAAAGTTCGACTGAAAGACTTCAAGATTATTGCTTCTTTGAATCTTGACTAATCTTGAAGTTTTCTTGCAGGCTCTGATACCACTTGTTGGGCTTGATATGCGGAAAACAGGCAGAAAGCAAGACTGATTTGCAAAGTCTTTTGGGCCTAGAGTGAACGATGGCTCTTAAACGACTATCGGATACCACCTTGATGCTTCAGACAAACACAATGTCGCGTGCTGGAAGTACAATCCATGTGATGAACGATCTCGGCCTCACAGTTCAATGGCTGAGATTATAACTATAAAATTCTACTTCAAAAACCCTTCGACTGACTAATCTTTTCTTTTCCTTTTGCAGAGAAAGAATCGAGAGAAAATAAAAGAGAGGAAAGCCAGGAGGCTGCCTGGGCGAGGAGTCTTCGATCGTCTAGGCAATGGAAGGTAAAGCAGGGGTCGACTAGACTATAAGGCACGAGTCGTCTAGATAATGAAGACTTTACTGAAGGTCGTCTAAATGATGGTCGTCTACACGATGAGGCTTGTAGAAGTAAATGATCGTTGAGTAAAAGCTAAACAATCGTTTGTTAAAAGCTAGACGATCCTTGGCTAAAGCTACACGATCGTTTGGATCAAGGGGGTATACGAAAGAGGAAGACGATAAGAAGAAAAAGATGAACACGATCGTTTACGTGGTTCGGCCATGGGAGGCCTACGTCCATAGAGAAGCTGATGGAGTTTTTTTCTTTTTTTTATTCAAGATTGCTTCAAGATAAGTGTAGTCACTTAATTACAATTGCTCTCTCTCACTTTACAAATTAGTTATGCAGAATATTTAAAGGTAGCTAGATTTGTAACAAATTCTGTAACCGATTGAAGTTAATTTCACTTCTGTATAACAAAAATATTTTCTCAAGGTATATTGTTGGATGTTGATTATTCTTTGCAATACAGACATCTCATTGGTTGTCTGTTGTATCTACAAATTTGGCGCCCAGATATTTTTTTGGCCATACATAAACCAAGTAAGTACGTTTTGAAGCCTTGTTAAGAATATTTACAAGTAGTCCATTATCTTTTAAGGTACTTAAAAGGCATTGCAAACCAAGGTATTTTGTTGAAACCTATTTTTGCTTTTCAACTTTGTGCTTTTGTTGATTCCGATTCAGGATATTGCATTGATACTCATTGTTCTGTTATGATTTTTTTATGTTTTTTGGGAGATTCTATGATTTCATGGAAGACTAAAAAGCAGGCCACCATTTCTTGATCTTCCGCAGAGGCCAAATATTGCGCTCTTGCAAGTGTATAGAGTGAATTAACATGGATAACTTCTTGGTGATTTATATGTCATTGTGTTGTATCCTGCTTTGGTGTACTGTGATAATCAAGCAGCGTATGACTCAAATTTCTAAGAATGATACTAGGTCGTTACTTCATACATGCATAAACTTCAAAATGACTCTCTAACAAATTTTAACTAAATCAAACGAATTTATTTACATAAATACTCTTGTAATATCCAAATAACTAAAAATCCTTCAAAATAAATTTCATGAAGTTTGACAAATAAAAATTTCAACCATGAAACTCTAAATTCTCACATTAAGACTGGAATTTTAAAACACTAAAACATGAAAACATGAGTGGAAGCCTTTCCTTGGTCCCAATGGCACGGTTACAGATTCCTTCAGTCACTTGCCGGTATGTCCTTCCTCTTACCTAGAAAACATAATGTAAGAAATGATGAGTATAAAATACTCAGTAAGTAATCCCACTACTGGGGTCAGACTAAGCATCTATGTCCTCTAGACGCTACTTTCTAGTAAGGCATGCATAAATCTCTACTTCCATGGAATGGCTAACTAGTTGTTAGTTGAACCCATACTACCGTAGGTTAGGTGTACCCACAAACCTTTGGTGAATCCCAAAGGAAACACAAATCTCTGGTGAAGTCCCGAAGAGATCACCACCTCTGGTGAATTCCAAAGGAGAAATAAACCTCTGGTGAATCTCGAAGAAAACACAAACAACTGGTGGGTAACTAATTATGGGTGCGGATAACTACCACTATCATAATCATAACATGCATCATAAAACACAGTCTCATAACATCACATCATGTCAATGTTTATCTAGCAATTCATAATAACAAGGTAACTTGGTTCATACTGGCACTCATAACATGCTTGGAAATATAATCAAGATTAAGTTATTAGCAACATGATGTAAACAGTCTTAGAATCCTCAAATAATAAGTTTTAAATTTATCGCCTTGCACATGGGCAGTTCTAATGGTAAGATTACTTACCTCGAGTCAAAATTCCAAGACTAGCTCAAACAATTAAACACTAGCAACACTCAACATAACATTCCCAAACTGTGCTGAAAATGGCAACAAAATCGATCCACTAAACAGAAAATGATTTCCACACCAACTTCTATTTCGAAGCCAAGATCCAACAAGAACAGTGTGTTAGGATTGGTATCCTAATTCTCCCAGAGTCTCATAGTTTGTAATTTTTACACATTGTTATGAATAAAATAAGAGTTATTTTATCTGACATTTACTCATATCCAATAAATAAAGCTCCATGGTTATCGTGTGTAAACTTAAGCATGTATATGAGATATACAAGTGGATCGTTCCTTAAGTGATAACCTAAATAGGTCTGTAGTATAAGGATTAAGGAGGGATACTTGATCCTGGTGACACTATGGATATGGCATGCTTTGTAGAGGTTTGCAAGTGTTGTGAACTACTACAGATGGTAGATCCTGACCATTCATGTGGAGACATGCGAGTGGGGTATCCTATACAAAAAGTTTGTATAAGACTGAACCATGAGATGATTCGTCTCTATATATAACGTTGTTGATGCTGGAGACTTACATCTCACCTAAACAACCATAGGTAATATGACCTCAATCCTGAGTGTTTTGGGAACTCCTACTTTTGAGGGCGGTCATTTGATTTAGTATGGGTGAGAGTGGCCAGATTGCCAACTCAACATGCCTACCTTTCTGGGGACTTGTCTGATTTGGGAGCTGGGAACTCAGTTACACCAGATGGAATTTACTCCTTCCCCGAAGCAGGGGTAAGTAGATAGATTGCTCCCTTAAGGGCTAATTCTGGGGCTTGAACATAATGGCCACAACTTCTCTTTGGAAGAGAGGACTCAGTTATAGTAGGACTATGACTTATGTTCATTAGAGGGATTAATGATACTTAAGAAGTTAGATGTAACTATAGGGGCATAACGGTTATTGGCCTAGCGTACTTAGAGCGATCTGTGAAGGGTTGTCACACTATTGATTGGTTGATATGGACACATAATATATCTGTAGTAAGGAGAGTTTAGCTGTCGATCTTTAGTGGAGTGCCTAACAATTAACAGATGGTGGATCCCATGTCTAAAGAGTTTAGTCAGTTATTCACGTACCGTTGGAGCTTCAAGCTACAGGTCCATAAGGTCGCCTTGGTAGCTCAATGGATTCAAGGTTGAGAATCAATTCTTGGTGTTGATTTGAAATGTTAAATTGACAATAGGTAATTCGATTATATATGATATGATCGGTATGATGTATGAGATACATTAAGTGGAGGAATAATGTAAATGAGATTTACATTAAGTACCATGTAATAGAAAAAGAGCTACGGTTTATATGTTTCATGAGATGAAATATTAAAACTATAGGTTATAAATATAGTATGATAAGTTGTTTATCATATATATTTATAATAATATTAATTATTGGATAATTATTTTTTTTCTCTAATAACCAATTGAGTGGTAGGTTATTGGTGGTTTCATGGTAACCGTGAGATAGAAAGGAAAAATGTTTTCTTAAATTTAGTATGATTTGAGATTTTTCATTATGGGAAAGGATTACTCACAGTTGGCTATCAAGTGAATGAGATTCACTAAATGATAGCTGAAGAGAGACTATACAATCGTGGAGTGAAACTACAAGACAGTTCACTCAGCTGGCCGGTAGCTAAATGATCATGGAGCTTTTGCTAAACGATCGTGAAGCTTCTTCTAAGCGATTGGGCATCGTCTATACGATAGATCTTGTCATCTCCCATTTGCTCAATCGTTTACACAATTGTTCTTCCTTCGGTCTTGTCCTCTAACCAAGTCCACACAGAACCCACATTTTTGGATTCTCACACCGAGAATACCAAGGTAGCCATTGTGATGGTGTCGTACTCAACTCAACATAGTTCGAGGTTTCTGGAGCCGTTCGTTGAGTTCGTGGTGTTCGTGTAGTGGTTGTTGATTGATCGTAATCTTGGAGATCGCTGAATTCGAGCATTCGTGAGTTGCAGTCTTGGAGATTGTCGAGCGTTCGTGATCAAGTGAGAATTAAAGATGAGTCTCCAAAGGTATGTTTATTCTTTTCCTTGATCTTGTTGAAAGCATGCTGTAATTTCTTATTATGCATAGCTTGTATGTTTCTGTTTCTTGATTGTAATTGTGTATGTTCATATACAAATGAAATTTAGAACGATCATTCCGTTGCTCATAGAAATCCTCATGTCTGATTTCCTTCACAATGGTGAAGGAAAGAAAATCTGTACGACAGATCAGTGGCGGCGGATAAGCGGCACGCTTAGATCTGGCAGACGGAGCGACGACTGGTTGGAGTCGAGCGACGACACTGTCTGCAGCGAGACATGGCTAGAGGCGAAGGGACGAACGACGGGGAGGAAAAAATCTCAAAAGGTGGGGGCGCTTCATGAAGACAAAAGAGAGAGAGAGAATTTGGGGGAGGGGGGAAGGGGTGTGCCGCACGTGAGGGAGAGAGAGATGGAGGGAAGAGATAGATTCATGTGAATTTAATAGTCTAATTTTAAAAACACATGACATAAATTCATGTGAATTTAATTCAAAATTACGAATACATGGGATGTTACATTCGTCCCATCTATAACAATCCGACAATTAGCCTGCATAATTTTGAATTTAACTTTGACAATAACTCCAAATTCATCTATAACCATCCATCTCTTAATTTCACTTCAAAATTAACTACTTCCCCTCCAAATTTAATTTAATTTTGACAATAACTCCAAATTAAATTCATATAACTCCAAATCAATCTATAACCATCCATCTTTTAATTTCAATTCAAAATGAACTATTCCCCTCCAAATTGAATTTAATTTTGATATATATTTTCTTTTTCCTTTCCTTAATAAATATATCACATCAGACTCGAATCTTTTACCTCTTTTCCAATTAAATAAACAAACCTTAAAATAAATTCACCAACTTTAAATCATTTCTTTCCAAAAACCCTAAATCCAAAAATTAATATCCAATTTTTCAAATTAACTTAAATCCAAATTTACAAATCTTTTTAAATACCTGATTCAATAACTTCCAAATAAATCAATTATCTTCTTCTAATTCTTTACTTAAATTTTTTTATCCAAATTCCAAAAATAAAGAGGGTAAAATTTTAAAACCACAATTTCTTCTTTTCCCTTTCAAATTTCACAAAATCTCAAAATTTCTTATCCAAATAATTCAATTATCCATTTCAATTAATTTAAAACTCTACTCAAGGAATCCACATTAACCAATAAAACTTCTTCAACTATAACATTTTGATTCTAAATTCTAAAGATTAGGGAAGCTAAAACTCAACAATTTGAGATAATTAACATAAAATTTCCTAAAAACTCAGGATGTTACATTCTTCCCACCTTTAGAACTTTCATCCTCGAAAGTTCAAATCTAGAAAAGCTTTTGATACTTAATCCTCACCTCATCATCTCGCTTTCGAATTGCTTCATCGATCAAAGGAATAGTACTTCAAACTTCAATTGTCTAGAAAGATCTATACCTCCTTTCATATAACATCTCCAAATTTTTGAAGGTAAACCAATTGAAGTCAATCTCAAATGCTCGCAACCAACGAACTCTTACTTAGGAAGCCAAACCAACTTAGCCTTTGACCTCAAAATATTAATTTCCTTTATCCTATCAAAATAATAAAACATTCATTAAATACTTTTATTTTCCTCACACTTATCTTCATTAAGACCAATAGTTAAAGGTTCTCTTTTTCACTTTCCAACGGTACGTGAATAACTGACTAAACTCTTTAGTCATGATATCCACTATGCTTTAACTGCTAGACATTCTACTAAAGATCGACAACTGAACTTTTCTTACCATAGATATATTTCTATGTCTATTGGATATAACCAATTATCAGTACGATAACCTTTCGCAGATGCTCATAAGTACAGCTGGACCAATTTACGGTTTTACCCCTGTAGTTACATCTTACTCCTTAAGTACCACTGATTTCTCTAATGAACAATACAACATAGTCCTACTATGTGTGAACACCTCTTGTACCATGAGAAGGTGTGTGAAGCCACATCGTTCAAGCCCTAGGATCAGCCTTTAAGGGAGCAATCTATCTACTTACCCCTTCTTCGGAGAAGGAGTGAACTCCATCTTGTGAAGCTGAGTTCCTAGCTCCCAGATCAAACGAATCCCCAAAGTGGTAGGTTTGAGTCGGTGCACTGACCTCTTGTACCCATGCAAATCAAAGGATTGTCCTCAATGGCAGTAGTTCCCAACTCACTCAGGATTGAGGTCATGTTACCTATGATCATCCTAGTGAAGTGAAGTCTCTGCAGAGTTATATGATGAGACGTTAACACTTCATGGTCAGGTTGTATACAAACTCTTTGTATAGGACGCCCCTCTCGTATGTCCGCTACACGAATGATCAGGATCAGACCATCTGTGACAAGTCACAACACCTATAATTTAGCTCATCTAACATAAAATATGCATATTTTTAATCCAGATCATTAAAAAAATTGAAATTATTAACTACCTTAAATTATAGGTGAATGTGGAATTATCTTAGAGATTGACTTAGAAAAGTCATGGTATTAGCAATTTCCATGGCGGAGTTGGTGGCGCCATTAAAGTTCAATAAATTTAATCAAATTCTTTGTAGGGACCCTAATGATTTATGAATGCTACTTTTTGATTTAAAATGAGATTGAATTTAAAATGACCGATACGCTATAAAACTTCAAATTCATGGGCTAAAAATTTAAGTTTCCTTTAGCGTTATCCATATCAAAATGGGTTAGCTTGCAATTAATGAGAAAATTAATATCCAAAAACAAAAAGAAGACAAAGATTGTTGGCATGCAGGTAGAACTGATGTCGGCATACTTTATACACAACTAGTTCTAGTCAATATAGTTCAAATAATATAACTGTAGAAAAGATATTATCGACCGTGTTAAATATAGTAATCAGGTCTAAAATATTAATAGATATAACATAATGTAAAAAAAATTACAAACATAACAAAATTTTGATGAATATCAAAATATGGATATGATGTATATGTATATATATAGCGGTTGAAAGGAATTGGTTCTTTTTTAAGAATAAAATATATATATAAAAAAATTACTATCATACGAGGACTTCATTAATCTACCAATAATAATCACTTTTCGAAATATCACTTTTGTCATTGATATATATTTCATATATATCATAAATGAATATGTGATATACCTATGATTTATGTAATACATCGGTACATCTTTGTATATGAATATCAAAATATAGATATGATGATTTAAACAATATATTGACATTAAATACATATTTATCACTGTATATCAGAAATCTAATACGTTGTATATTCGAAGCATAATATACAACCAACTAAGTATATGTGATTATACATGTACACTGAATTACATGAATAATTAAACCAGAATCATATTTCATAAAATTGGCCCATGAACATTGTCACGTCATAACACAATTAGACGTATCCATTAATTTCTTTCTGAATGAGAATGGAGGAAATTGGTCGGGACTTCGGTACAAATTAATCATACGTTGATAAGAGTAAGCCATGTGCTCAAATAGGAAATTAAAATAAAAAGACACTTATGGAAATATTCATATGTTTGGACATTTTTTATATTATTATTTTGGAGAGGTCTATCCGGCTAATTATTCATTTTCCACATGAAACTTTCAAATTTATTATTTCTCTGGTCACTCCTATTTTTAATCTCCACGGTTTGAATTTGATTTTTAATAGATGTCCAATATTTGGCTAGATTTATATTAGATGGTATGATATTAAATCTGTCTTCATCTATTAGCTTAAGTTTTTTAGTCAACCGGTGATTTAAAAGGACATAAGAGCAGGTTGGTTCAGAAGGTTTTGTTAGGTCTTGTTTATATTTCAAGCCCATAAGTGAGAGAGATTATTAGTTTATATGATATTTCAAGCTCATTGGAAACACGAATGGTAATAAAATATAATATTAAAATAAATATAATATAATAATAAAATAAATAAATATTAAAATAAACAAAACATAATATATAAATAAATCAAATTAACAAAATAAGAAATGAGAAAATTCTCAAATTTCTCCACTTTCTCTAATTTGTATGGAATTTGCCCACTATGTCTTTCAAAACCCACTAAAGGTCACTATTTATAGGCAATTTGGCAAGTAAGAGGTGGATTACATAGACACTAAGAATGAGTATTTACAAGACACATGGATAATACTTTGGAAAATAGGGGCATGTCACATGGTCAATGAACACTAAGCATGAGCATCTAATGGGTATCTATTTTCTATAATATTTATAATATTCCACATTTGATGCCAATTAGATATATATATACATACATACATACATACATACATACATACATACATACATACATACATACACATACATACATACATACATACATACATATATATATATATATATATATATATATATATATATATATATATATATATATATATGCCTCTAAAACCTTACTAGGAAAAAGTCAATGGAAAAAAAAAACCCTATTGAAGGAGAAAGAGTATGTATTTCATATAATATATACTCCTAATGGAAAATATAATATATTTTTTCTTTCTCATGAAAATATTACTTCAGATCTTTGAGTCGTCGCATTCCAATGTTGTACATAAATTTTTCAACAGTTGCGGTTGGTAATGCCTTTGTAAAAAAGTCTGCTAGGTTATCATTCAAACAAATTTGTTGTACAATGATGTCGTCATTTTCTTCATGATCATGAGTGTAAAAAAGCTTCGGTGAAATATGCTTTATTTTATCTTCTTTAATATATCCTCCTTTGATTTGGACTATACGAGCATGTGTTGTCTTCGTATAATATTGTTGGGAGATTTTCATTAGAAGACAAGCCACACGTTTCACGAATATGTTGAGTCGTTGACCTTGGCCATACACATTCTCGACTAGCTTTGTGAATTGCAAGAATTTCAGCATGATTTAAGTAAGTGGCCGTTATGGTCTATTTCATCGATCGCCATGATATAGCAGTTCCCCCATATATGAATAAATAATCTGTTTGATATCTACCTTTATGTGGATCAGATAAATATCTAGACTATGCATAACCAACTAGATCAAAATTTGATTTATTTGAATAAAACAAACCCATATCAAATAACGAAATATACGTTTGATTCTGTTCCAATGTCTTTTTAATGGAGAAAAACTATATCTTGTTAATAAACTTACTGAAAATGTAATATCTGGTCTTGTATTATTAGCAAGATACATAACTGCACCAATTGCACTAAGATATGTAACTTCAGGACAAAGAAGTTCTTCATTATCTTCTCGAGGTCGAAATATATCTTTCTTTATATCCAATGAATGGACTTCCATTGGAATATTTAATGGATGTGTTTTGACCATATAAAATATTTTCAAAATGTTTCCTGTATAAGTTGACTGATAAATAAATATTCCATCTGCTAGATACTCAATTTGGAAACCATGGAAAAATTTTATATTTTTCCAAGATCTTTAATCTCAAATTCTTTCTTAAGATATTCTATTGCCTTTGAAAGCTAAGTTCCAATTATGTTCAAGTCATCAACATATGTAGTTATAATAGCAAATCCTTATTGTAATTTCTTTATAAAAACACACGGACATATTGGATTATTTTGATATCTTTCTTTCAATAAATATCCACTCAGACGATTGTACCACATCCATTTTGATTGTTTCAATCTATATAGTGATTCTGTAACTTTATTGAACATCATTCCCAGGAATTTGATGTATATGAATCAGGTACCTTAAATCCTCCTAGGATTCTCATATAAATATCATTATCAAGAGATCCATATAAATATGCTGTGACTACATCCATAAGATACATATCCAGACTTTCATACACAGTCAAGCCAATTAAATATCTCAATGTAATTACATCCACCTTTGGAGAATATGTCTCCTCAAAATCAATACCAGGTCTTTGTGAAAAACCTTGTACAACTAGTCTTGCTTTTATATCTTATGACCTCATTATTCTCATTTATTTTCCTCACAAATACCCATTTGTATCCCATAGGTTTAACACCTTCGGACTATTGGTCCAAAATCTGACGTTTTGAAAGTGAGTTTAATTTTGTCTCTATTGCTTCTTTTTACTAAAGCCAATCTTTTCTATGTTGACATTCGTCAATAGATTTTGGTTCACGATCATCATTTTCAGATATAATATAAAGAGCAACATTATACGCAAAAATGTTGTTAATAATTACATTAGTTCAATTCCATCTTTTTCTTGTCATGACATAGGTTATTGAAATTTCATTATTATCTTTAGGTATTTTACCTTTTTCACTAGTCAAGTTGAGGATTTTTTTCATGGGTATTTACTTCCTCAACCAAGTGTTTTTCACTATTAATTATTTTTCATTTTCGAGAATTTTTATCTTTGGAACCCACTAGTCTACCATGCT
This sequence comes from Benincasa hispida, assembly GCF_009727055.1. Taxonomy (NCBI): domain Eukaryota; kingdom Viridiplantae; phylum Streptophyta; class Magnoliopsida; order Cucurbitales; family Cucurbitaceae; genus Benincasa; species Benincasa hispida. The sequence goes on along the minus strand of NC_052360.1, from coordinate 7,016,976 downwards.
TCTGGCGTGTTCTAGTCTAATTAGTGACAACTTGTTGTTTTGGGATATCAATTTTTTATGGAACATTTGTAGCTGATATATGTGATTTAGTTACTTTCTTTACATCTATAAATGCATCTAGTAATTGATTTGCTATATTTTGTAAATGAATTATTTTTTGAACTTCAAGTTCACAATGATCTGTACGGGAATCTAAATGAGACAATAACGATGCATTCCATATAATTTCTTAATTCCTCCCCGTAATGTTAGAAAATTTGTCTCATTAAAATGACTATCAGCAAATCATGCAGTAAATACATCATTTGTCAGAGGTTCAAGATATTTAATAATTGATCGAGAATCAAATCCAACATATATTTCTAACCTCTTTTGAGGACTCATCTTAGTGCATTTTGGTGGAGCAATTGGAACATATACTGCACCTCCGAAAATTCTCCAATGAGAAATATTTGGCCCATGACCATAAGCTAATTATAATGACGAATACTTATGATAAGCTACTGGCCTAATGCGTACAAGTGACGCTGCATGCAAAATAGCATGTCCACATACAGATGAAGGAAGCTTAACTCTCATAAGTAATGTTCTTGCAATTCATTGCAAACGTTTTATAAATGATTCGCTAAACCATCTTGCGTATGAACATGAGCTACTGAATGTTCAACACTTATTCTAATTGACATATAATAATTATCAAAAGCTTGGGATGTAAATTCACCAGAGTTATCGAAACGAATGGTCTTAATTGTATAATCAGGAAATTGTGCTCTTAACTTAATTATTTGAGTAAGTAATCTTACAAATACAAGATTTCAACTTGATAATAAGCACATGTGTGACCAATGCATCTATTAATACCATAAAATATCTAAATGGTCCACTTTATAGGTTAATAGGTCCACATATATCACCATGAATTCGTTCAATAAATGTAGGTAATCCAATCCCCACTTTAGCTGGTGATTGTCTAATTATCAATTTTCCTTGAGAACAAGCATCACATGATAATTCATTAGATTGAAGAATCTTCTAGCTCTTCAATGGATATCCATTTGAATTCTCAATAATTTTCCTCATCATTATAGATCATAGATGACTCAATGGTCATGCCAAATTATAAATATGTCTGAATTCATGAACTTGTAGTTCATTGTTGCATATGTTTGAATTACTCGTAAATGAGTATAATAATCCAGAAGATAAAGTAGGCAACTATTCTAATATACGTTTTTCATTTGAGACAGTGAATATGGTATATAGATATTCCACATTATTCTTACTATCAGTCTTAATATGATAACCATTGCAATGTATACCTTTAAAACTTAGAAGCTTTCTCTTTGATTGACTTGAAAACAATGCATTGTCAATTGTAAATTTTGTTCCTCTAGGAAATATAATATTTTTTTTTCCAAAACTTTCGATCTGGTTTGAAAAACCTAATATCGTACTGACTTTTGCTTCAAGCATTATCAGTTTAGAAAAATATTTTTACTTGTAAGTATTATATGTGTAGTTGCACTATCTGCCAACCATATAGATCTTCTTTACTCATTTTTTAGTCACCCAATATATGAAAATGATCCATGTTTTTTCATTAAAAGAAAATAATTATAATAAGAAAAACAACACTTAAAATTTACAAAAGTTACTAAAAAATTTGAAAATAGATAAAAAAAATAATAAAAAAAACAACAACAACATTAAGTTTAGATATTTTCAAAAAAAAAAAAAAAAAAACACTTGATGTTCCATCAACTACGCCAATCTTCTCTTTAGGAGATTCAAAAGAGTCTGCCACATCCAAATTTTTCATATGAGATAGGTCAAATATATCATTATTCTGCTATGTAAAATTTGCTTCCACATTTTTCCCTTTTTTCCTTCAGGGAGGCTTGATAGAGGTCAACTAAGTGTTTTGACGTACGACAGGTATATGACCAATGCCCAGTCATTCCACATCGGAAGCATTTATTTTCAACATTCTTTGAACTCTTATCTTGTGGAGTTTTTCCTTTCTGATCATCATTTTGCATGGTTCTTATAAAATTTGAATGATTAGAGCGACCACCACGAATATAATAATTATTACTTCCTTTACCACGGTCATGACCTCGACCACGACCTCGACTATGGTTATTAACATTTATAGCATTCATTTCAGGGAATGGTATCGTTCCGGTTGATCGAGATTTATGATTTTTCATCAATAATTCGTTATTTTGTTCGACTACGAGAAGACATGAAATTAATCCAAAATACTATTTAAAATCTTTCTCTCGATATTGATGTTGCAGGAGCATATTGGAGATATAAAATGTAGAAAATGTCTTCTCTAACATATCAACATCAGTAATTTTCTCTCTGCATAACAACAATTTCGAATTGATTTTAAATAATGCAGAGTTGTAATCACTTACTGATTTGAAATCTTGTAGCCTCAGGTGCATCCACTCATAACTAGCTTTAAGAAGAATAACTTTTTTTTTTTTAATGATCATACATCTCTTTCAAATTTTTCCACAAGATATAGGGATCTTTTATTGTAAGATACTTAATTTTCAATCCCTCGTGGAGATGATGATGAAGGAAAATCATAGCTTTTGCTTTGTCCTGATTGGATGTCGTATTTCCTTCTTTAATAGTCTCCCTAAGATTCATAGCATCCAGGTAGATTTCGGCATCAAGTACCCATGACAAATAATTATTGTCGTTAATATCAAGGGTAACAAATTCTAATTTTGTGAGATTTGTCATGGCAGCACTTTAGGATCTATCTATAGCGAGAAAAATGACAAGAGCTCATGCTGATAACATGTTATGAATTTCAGGAGCACAACAGGAACACGTATGGTAATAAAATATAATAATAAAACATAATATATAAATAAATAAGTTAACAAAATAAGAAATGAGAAAATTCTCAAAATTTACCACTTTCTCTAATTTGTATGAAATTTACATATTTCAAAACCCACCAAAGACCACTATTTATATGTAATTTGGCAAGTAGGAGGGGGATTGCATTGACACCACGAGCATCTAATTGGCCTATATTTTCTATAATATTTATAATACAATATTATTATTAAATTTTTTTGACACATATTCGGCGATGTCGTCTGCGTAAGCTCGCCATCGGAAAAGGCTGCCTCCACCTCGGTCCACATAAGCTAAGTTTTGTTGGAAGCAGCCACCACCGTCGCCACCGCCACAGTCACCGGCTCGACATTTGTCGCAACGCCTGAATTCGTCAAATTTACTGCTGTTTCCAATCAAAATGGTCGAGGTAAAAGTGTTAGGATTCATAACGAATGCCCAATCATTGTTGTCGTCCGAAGAAAAAGTAAAAAGACCATTTTTGTAGACTTGAAAAGAAGCTGTATTGGAGAGGAAATGGAGGGAGAAAAGAGAAAGAACAAAGAGGAGAAAGAAAGTAGAGGTTCCCATATTGAATTTAGGTGAAAATATTATTTCTATGGAAAAGAGTCGAATGAAGGATTTAAAGATGAAGTGAAGTAAAAGAGGGGACGAGGTCAAAATATATTTAAATACCTAGCAATTTAATTTAGAAAGAGTTAGGGAGAACATAACTTCCACACGATTATCTTAAATATCTCATATTAATAGAGATAATGACAATAAAATCTTCATTTTAGACATAATCTCATACGATTTTGCTTTAGATTTCACACAAAAGGCTGGTCATTTCAATTGAAGATTTTGTTTATGACACATTCTAATCCTTGTAGTATTTTCAATGGAAGCTAAGTGAACTTGACTTTTGTGGGCTTCATTCATTTGGAGGAAGTCTTGGTCTTTGGAATCTAAACGTAGAGTGAAATTTATTAAAGGTGAAGGAAAAAAGTTGGACTAGATGTTGCAGCATTAAAGTTAGGGGGTCAATACTTTGAAGATAACATGCCTAATATTAATGTGTGGGCTATGTATGTTTTCATTTATTATCAAAACTATATTTATTAAAATTTTATTTTAAAATTTTTAAAAATATTAATTTGTATGCTACACTACCCAGATTACCATTATAGATTAAACAAGTTGAAAATCTACAAAGTTAAGTTTCTGAATAAACATCATACACACATCGAATTGAGAAAACAAGAAGTGTAAAACTATTTGACTAAAAAATTTTCAATGAATTATGGTTTAAATAGGTTAAAATATCATTTTTGCCTCCACAATTTAGATCAACCTTAAAGTAACTTAAAAATAAAGATTCAATAAGAATTTGTTTTGTTTTAAGGATGTGATCATACCGGCACTAATGTACCAGATCCCATCAAAATTTATCAGTTAAGCGTATTTGGGAAAGAATAGTACTAAGTTGGTTGACCATTCGGGAAGTCTTTGTGTTGCACCCTTTTAAAAAATGATAAAACTTTGCTTTAAAGGAGTTGAGAGTGCAACGATTCGAATTTTAAAGGAGTTGACTAAAATGTGAGGTTGATGGTCTCATTTCCCTACTTAATTTTTCAATTTTTCCCCCTCAATGATTTCAGTTAATTCCTAGACAATTTTTGAACTTCTTCAGCAAGATTTTGTTGAGATTTGATTGCTAATTAATTATTTTTAAATATTATAGATGATTTTAAAATTAATAAAAGAATGACAAACTTCTTCAATAAATTCTTCGTTTTCCTTACCCCACTCATCGCCTCGCCTCCATCAGCATTGGCATCAACTCATCTCCAATCCTGATTTCTATTACCACTGCTGGTTTCTAGTTTGATGGGAACGATGATCATGTCTCTGTCATCTGAGAATATAGATCCAAGATCGAGACTGAGCTCTCCAACATTTGTGATGAGATCCTTAAGCTTTTTGAGTCTCGTCTCATTTTCCTTTGTTGCATATGGTGATTCTAAGATGCTTTAATCCCTAGATGAAGTGCAATTATCATAGATACCTTGCTGAATTCAAGACCGAATTTGAAATCCGGATTTCAATTTTCCTATTTAAGCAAGGAATTAAGGGAATTAACTAAGTGTAAGTTAAATCCTATGTTAAAAAGAAGGAAATTCTAAGTGCTTAAGTAGAATTGTTTAGTAGCTTTGAGATACGCCTTAACTAGTGAAAAATTGGTTAAATATGATGCTAAAAGGAACCATGTGTTGGAAGCTAGAAAAATGACTAAGTATTTGTCAATGCGTTGGCCTTGTGCTAAGCGTTGGTGTTGTGTCATGTGTTGGCCATACTCATTTGAGAGGTTATTTGGGCATAGAGGGAAGCCAAAGTGTGGCTGAGAGGAAAGGCTATGCGTGGATAAGTGATAACTGGCAGAAATGCACGTTATTACAGCGCAAATAAGTAAAACAACTAGGGAATACGACAGTAAAAATATACAAAATCATGTCCAAAAGCGGTAAACTAAGAATATTGTGATCACATGCGCCCATCGCATAAAAGCAACTAATTTACTTATTTTGTGCAAGAAAAATGTGTTGGCGCAAGTAAAATTGGGATCCAAGGAATTTGACATCCGCGCGCATCGAATGATTGCAACCGCAAAGTCATGCGATCATATGTGCTCGTGAGAAATTTCTCAAGAAGGTGGCCGCATAAAGACGGCGCATCAAGGTGAAAGCTTAATAAATCATGATGGGACGGAAAGCTGATGATGGTCGAATCCAAATTTAGTTGACAATCCGTTAACGACACACTGTAGCAAGTACATTCAACTTTTCGGTGACCATTAATCGACGCATCAGACAGAAGATTTAATGACCTCCCATCATTGCAATCATTAGAAAGAAAAGCTTCCTCACCTTGAGTTCTATAAATACCGAAGGCCACCATCATTAAAGAAGTTTTCCACACATAGAAGATAGTTCATATACAAATAGATAGTCGTTAGTCTATAATTATTCATATACTTAGAAGGTGGAGGCGAGCGAAGAGAAGAAGACGCCGAGAGGACATTCCTGGACAGCTTGAAAGACTGCCGGGAAGCGCTATAAAAGGGAGAGAGGGTCATCATTTGCAAAAGCAAGGATATTCTTCTAGATAGAGTAGAGTAACAAGACAGTGTAAAACCCATGGGAAGCAAGACATTGCTACCAGGCTTTTTATCCCTACTTTTCATCGTTGTTTTGTATTCTGACTTTATTTATAAAATGGAATTCCCATCTCAACATCTGTTCACTCTCTTCACATTTTGCATGAGTAGCTAAATTTCTGAATGGGTTGAGAAGTACTTAGCTAGCATGACCTAAGATCTTCACTTTATGCAATCATCTTGTCTTATGTATGCGTCATTCACCCTTCAGAGATACTTAAGAGAGTAGTCTAAAGAAAGAACCTAAACTTGAGAGAGTCAGGTTAGAATCTAGGCTTGAGAGAGTCAGATTAGAACCACATAAGCAAGAGATAGAAACTTAGACATAAGTTCTGTTTGCTATTATGCATCGCATGCATCCTAGAAATAGGATATGATAGTTTGCGGTCACCTAATGTATGTGTGTATCATTCATCATCGCATAGACAAGAATAGACGCTTAGACATAAGTCCCATCGACATTATCGTATACATCGCATGCGTCCTAGAAATAGGAACTATGACATTTGCATTGAGAGATGATATGCTGTTGTATGTGTGTGTAGCATGATCGCATAACTTGAACGCAATCTTAGGAAGTGTTAGCTAAATCCCTTCTCAACCCGTTCACCGCATACTCATTATAACTCTCGATTTTATCAATTCTTCACTTGAATTTGTCGCATAAGAAATATACTAAAAAAAAACATCATCCAACTTATTTGTTTTTATCACCACAAAGTAATCAAAATTTACTGATGCATAGTAACTCATTAGTCCCTGTGTTCGACCCTGGACTTACCAGGAAACCTAGTAAGGTTTATACTTAGATTTTACTAAGAAAACTTGCATGTGCAACGCATAATTCATCACCGCAATCTCATACCATTATTTCATCGTATTTACAACGCATCAAGTTTTTGGCGTCGTTGCCGGGGACCTCTGTGCACTGCCTCTCCTTTGGTAAGGGAAGAAGCGGGTGTTGTATGAGCGAAGGATACGTTCCTGAGCCCAACTACGACCCAAAGATTGAAAGAATGTTCAAAAGAAGACGAAGAAACAACCGCCGACAACAACAAGAGAGAAATCCCAATATGGCGGAACAATCGGAAGACAGAGCAGCAAACACGAATAATATCATGGCAAACCCCATTCTCCTGGTGAATGACCACAATAGACACATCTGAGACTATGCGTCACCCAACCTCTATGATTTCTCCCCAGGAATCATGAGGCCAGCTCTGGACGGATCGAGGTTTGAGATGAAATCGGTTATGTTGCAGATGATTCAAACGACCAGACAGTTTGGTGGAAGGCGTGGCGAGGATCTGCACGCCTATCTCCGGAGTTTCATTGAAATCTGCAATACTTTTGTGTTCTCAAATATCTCAGCTGAAGAAGTTTGACTAACACTGTTCCCATTTTCGTTATGCGATCAAGCAAGGAAATGGGCATATTCCCTCGAACCAGGGGCTGTCTCTTATACACATCTAGATGTGTAAAAAGGAAATGGGCCTATTCTCTCGAACCAGGGGAGATAATGTCTTGGGAACAAGTAGTAGAGAAGTTCATGAAGAAATACTTCCCCCCAACAGAGAACACACGAAGGAGGAAGTTGATTACAAATTTTGAACAAGAAATTGACGAATCGCTCAGCGATGCCTGGGCGAGGTTTAAGAGATTGGTGCGAGATTGTCCGCACAATGGCTTACCTAACTGTCTCCAAATGGAAATATTTTATCACGGTTTGAACCCTGCATCGCAAATGGCTGCCAATGTGGTAGTAGCTGGAGGTCTGCTTGACAAAACGTATGATGAGGCTAAAAATATCCTTGATCGCATATCAAAGAATCACGAAGATTGGAGGGAAAGCGATCAATGATTAAAAATTCGAGAACGTGATGTAAACAATGGGGCCATCGCATCCCTACAAAGTCAAATGAATGCAATGATGAATCTGATACAGGGTATCACAATCAATATCCTGGGAACGCAAAGAGGGCAGGTCAAAGAAATCGAGCAGACAAGCACAAGTTTCGCTGCTTGTGGAGATTCGCATCCAATGGAAGATTGTCCGAGGAACCCACAATCTGTATACTTCGTAAAGAATCCTTTCTCTAACACTTACAACTCTGGGTTGAGAAACTACTCCAACTTCGCGTGGAAAAATCAACAACAAAGTTATCAACCTATGGCGCAAAAAGAAGGGCCGCAAGGATTTTTCCCACGAATGAACGGTCAAGTCCAAAATCAAGCCAGCAGCTCACAAGCGTTCCTCTCTGAGAGCCTATTAAAGCAGTATATTGAGAAGAATGAAACAGTACTCCAGAATAAGGCGACTTCTATCCGAAATCTCGAAATTCAAATAGGGTAGATTGCAGGCGAGCTTAAAAGTAGACCACAAGGGGCGTTGCCGAGTTCAACGAGAAGACAATAGTGGAAAAGAAGACAGAGCCAAGTAGGACTACTCTAGTTGCGATGGAATCCAAGACCCCGTTGACACAGGATGAACCAGAAGAAAATGAGATGATGGAACCAGAAGTTGCATTCACTTCTAAGTTTATGGAATAGGGAATCGTGAAGATGCAGTTGCCACCATTCCTGCAAAGACTTAAGAAGAAGAAAAATGATGAAGTGCAATATCATCACTTCATGGACATGTTAAAACAGTTACACATCAACATCCCTTTCACAGAAGTGATTGAACAAATGCCAAAATATGCGAAGTTTTTAAAGGACATGGTGACAAAGAAAATGAGCACAGGAAAGTTCGCAATGGTGGCATTAACGCAAAAGTCAAACACCACAATTCCACCGAAAATGCGTGACCCAGGAAGTTTCACGATACTCTGCTCAATTGGCTAGATATATATAGGTCAAACACTTTGCAATCTTAGGGCCAGTATAAATTTAATGCCCCTTTCAATTTTCAAACAATTGAATGTGGGGTAGCTGGCGCCCATGACGATGACTCTCCAGCTGGCGGACAGGTCCCTAGTTCATATAGAGGGGTAGGTGAAGGATGTCCTGGTCTTGATTGACAAATTTAGTTTACCAACAGACTTCATCATTCTTGACTACGAAGCGGACAAGGATGTACCCATCATATTGGGACAATCATTTTTATCCACTGGCCGCACTCAAATTGATGTGTATAAGGGAGAGATCACACTGAGTGTAAATGGAAAGAATCTCAGGTTTGACATTATTAAAGCCATGAAGTATCCAGAAGACGAAGACCTATCCGATTTCGATAATGAACCCAGTTGTAATGAAGAAGAAGAGTCCGCAGATGAAGATGAAAGAGAGGATGCAATCGCATCCGTAGAAACCTGCAATGCGATCATGGAAACAACAAACAAAGAAGAAAAATTGACGTTGAATGAAAAGAGAAAAACACAAAAACCATCCTTGGAATAATCACCTACCGTGGAATTAAAAACCTTGCCAAGCCATCTGAAGTATGTTTTCTTGGGGCAAAATGAAACTCTACCAGTAATAATTTCCTCTGTGCTTCAAGAAGAACAAGAAAATGCGCTGCTTAGCATCCTGAAGAAGTACATAAAAGCAATAGGGTGGATGCTAGCAGACATAAGAGGAAACAGCCCCGCATATTGCATGCATAGGATACGTCTCGAAGAAAACCAAAAAGAGTCTATCGAACCTCAACACAGACTAAATCCTGCGATGAAAAAGGTTATGAAAAAAGAGATAATCAAATGGTTGGATGCAGGCATTATATATCCAATCGCCAATAGCACGTAGCGCGTGGGTCAACCCCGTGCAATGTGTATCCAAGAAGGGAGGAATGACGGATGTTCCAAATGCAAATAATGAATTAATACCAATGAGGACCATCACTGGCTGGTAGATCTGCATGGACTACCCAAACTCAATGCGGCGACGAAGAAGGATCATTTTCCTTTGCCTTTTATTGACCAAATGCTAGACCACCTAGCAAGAAATGATTACTTCTGCTTTTTTATGGGTATGCGGGCTACAACCAAATAATGATTGCTCCTGAAGACCAAGAGAAAACCACATTCACATGCCCCTACAAAATGTTTTCTTTTCGCCGCGTCGTTCGGATTATGCAATATGCCGAGCACGTTCCAAGGGTGCATGATGGCCATCTTCTCTGAGTATCTTGAAGATTCAGTAGAAATATTTATGGACGAATTCTCGGTTTACGGGAAAACGTATGAAGTCTGTCTGAACAATTAGGAGAAGATAATAAGGAGATATGAAGAGACAAATCTTGTGCTGAACTGGGAGAAGTGCCATTTCATAGTGAATGAAGGTATTGTGCTCGGGCACAAAGTTTCCAAGGAAGGGCTAGAGGTGGATAAGGCAAAGATTGAGGCCATTGAAAAGCTCCCACCTCCAGAAAATATGAAGGTTGTTAGGAGTTTCCTGGGACATGCAAGATTTTATCGTCGTTTTGTGAAGGACTTTTTGAAGATTGCTCGACCATTGAGTGCGTTGTTAGAGGCTGATAGAACGTTTGACTTTGACACACAGTGCCTCAACGCATTCAAGATACTGAAGAACGCATTGATAACTGCACCTGTGTTGATCACACCTGACTGGACATAGCCATTTGAGCTGATGTGCTATGCGATGGGAGCAGTGTTAGCGTAGAAGAAAAAAACAATGCTACACCTAATCGCATATGCGAGTAAAACCTTGAACCCTGCCCAAGCAAATTACACTACCACTGAAAAAGAACTTCTTGCGGTGATTTTTGCGCTGGAGAAATTTAGAGCTTACTTGGTGGGATCCAAAGTGATCGTTCACACTGACCACTCGGCAATCAAATATTTAATGACCAAGAAAGATGCAAAGCCGAGGTTAATCCGATGGGTTCTCCTCCTCCAAGAATTCAACATGGAAATCATTGATCGCAAGGGGACGGAGAACCAGGTTGCGGACAACCTATCAAGATTAGAAAATTCGGAAGTCGACCGCAACCAGTCGGAGGTGAGCGCATCCTTTCTAAATAAGCAGCTGTTCAAAATTGAAGAATTACCATGGTACGCAAATGTGGTCAATTATCTGGTCTATGAAAAATTTTCGGAGAATTACACAGCCCGCCAAATGAGGTGGCTTATACACGAATGTAAATCCTATTATTGAGACGAGCCAAATCTTTACAAGAGGGGGTCAAACCAGATCTTGCGTNTTATACACGAATGTAAATCCTATTATTGAGACGAGCCAAATCTTTACAAGAGGGGGTCAAACCAGATCTTGCGTTTATGTGTACCGGAGACTACTCACCAGCGTATACTATCCCAATGCCATGACTTGCCGTATGGTGGACATTTTGAAGGTCAATGAACAGCAGCAAAAGTGCTACAAAGTGGATATTTTTGGCCGACTTTATTCAAGGATGCGTGGGACTATTCTATGAGATGCGCAGGTGCCAACGCATGAGAAACATTTCATGGAAGAATGCGGTGCCAATGAATATTATCTTATAATTGGAGCTATTCGATGTATGGGGCATAGACTTCATGGGACCATTTCCACCATCAAATGGTCACAAATATATTATGTTGGCCATCGATTATGTTTCCAAATGGGTTGAAGCGGTATCGTGCGTTGCAAGCGATGCAACTATAGTCTCCGAATTCTTGCGGAGAAATATCTTCACTCATTTTGGCACCCTACATGCCATAATAAGTGATGAAGGTTCCCACTTTGTCAATGGCGTCATCAACAAATTGCTGCTCAAGTATAATATCCACCATAAGGTCGACACCGCATACCATCCACAGATAAATGACCAAGCCGAGGTGTCCAATAGGGAAATCAAACTAATCCTATAAAAGGTGGTAAATTCTTCACGAAAATATTGGGCCATGAAGCTGGACGATGCTTTGTGGGCATATAAGACCGCCTATAAAATACTTATAGGCATGTCCCCGTATGCACTGGTGTTTGGAAAGGCATGCCACTTACCACTTGAATTGGAGCACAAACCACTGTGGGCAGTGAAGAAGCTCAATTTTGAATTAAAGACTGCAGAGGAGGCAAGAAAACTTTAGTTGATCGAGCTAGACAAATGGAGAATTCAAGCATATGAAATGCCAAGATCTACAAGGAGCGTGCAAAATGTTGGCATGACAAACGACTATGCGAGAAGAATCTCCAGGTTTGACAGAAGGTCTTGTTATACAATTCTGGGCTAAGACTTTTTCCTGGAAAATTAAAGTTTCGTTGGTCTGGACCATTTATAACCAAAGAGGTATTCCCGCATGGTGCGGTCGAGTTAACCAATGAAGAAGGGACCAACGCATTCGAGGTCAACGGGCAAAGAGTCAAGATGTATCACGGAGGAGACTTGCATCGCGAGAAAACCTCCGTGGACCTGAGGAATTCCTGAATGAAAAAAAAAATGAGCAGCCTCTGCGATAGTATGCTATACAAACTCATCAGGGACACAATTTTTTTGAAGTATCCTTTTTACATCTTTATTTCATGAACTTACTCTACCTTTTTTCGTACAATCAACATTCTTTCAATTTGAAAAAAAAAATTAAAATAAATATTTTTATCAACTCTATCTTTCATATTTTTTACCCTCTCGATTTTTTTAGTAACGATCATGGTAAACGATTGTGGAAGAGCTACACGATAACTGAAAAGCGCGACCAGTTCGTTCAGTCCATCACAATCGAAGAATCTACCCGCCGCAAAAAAGGATGCGATCACAGATGATATGGGCAACAAAGCAAATTTAGGGGTTGTATCTTTCTTTGACTTTGGTTATTCCAAATTTTGCATTCTCGCATCTCATTTTTAACATCGATAATTTTATCATCGCATCCTCTTTAGTTGCCACAATCATTGAATGATTAATTACTTTAGTTAGTCACCGCAATTTTTTCCATACCAATTATGATTTCAATGATGAAACTCATGCCTTTATTTCTCATTGCATGTACTAGAATCAACTTAATTTCAGGACAGTCAATGAATATTTCTAGAAGTTAGTGGTCCACCAGCTTTCTTTCAAAACGATCTTTACGAAACTTCCTAAGCATTTCACATGAATCATTTCAGTCTATCAACAATGAGGACATTGCTGCGTTTAAATTTGGGGGTGCCGGTATTTATTTTCAATCTTGCTTTTTTTAGACATCTAAAAAAAAAATCATAACATTGAGATCGGATCCTACTCGTAGTTGGATGTCCGCATGACACCCGTGGGGGCAAGCCAAAACGAAGGTAGGAATCGTGATCAACGCATAAATCAAAGTGATCGCAACTCCGCTGCCAAATAAGTATGAGCTTAAACTGAGGAAGAGTGTTGTGCTCGTAGTTGGATGCTCGCATGACACCCGTGAGGGCAAGCTAAAACGAAGGCAAGACACTTGGATCAGCGCAAGGTCACAAAAAGAATATCTAAACTGCGCAAGGATAAAAATCATTTGGAAACACCCCAGTTGGAAAAAGTTTTGAAATAAATCATGCGATGTTCTGGAAACAAGTAAAGTCTTTTTGAAGGTTAAACTTGTGGTCCCTAAGTATTATAAATATTTTAGGAAGAAACCAGGATAGAAATTAAGGAGATTTTGGTTCATAAAATTTGAATCAGGCACCTCGAGAAATCTAGGTAGGAATAAGGCACCTTGAGGACAAGCATTATTTTAAATTTGGGGGTGTGATAACGGGCAGAAATGCACGTTATTACAGCGCAAATAAATAAAACAATGAGGGAATGCGATGGTAAAAATATACAAAATCATGTCCAAAAGCGGTAAACTGAGAATATTGTGATCGCATGCACCTATCGCATAAAAGCAACTAATTTACTTATTTTGTGCAGGAAAAATGCGTTGGCACAAATAAAATTTCGATCCAAGGAATTCGGCGTCCGCGCGTATTGAAAGATTGTGACCACAAAGTCATGCAATAGTATTCTAACATTAGAGTTATGCTATACGATGCACGCACGGTTCAAGCCGATTGATATACAATAATGCCCTGACTTGACTCAATTCATGCAATACTATTTCTAGATATGCATTATTCATGGATGTTCTAGTAGTATTCAGTGCGTTGTCACAAGTTTCCTTACGTTGGAACCAAGTATTATTCCATCGCAAGTTTCTCGGTGTGATCCAAGTTCGAACACAGGGACTATTTGAGGTTATTGCATTATATTTATGATACATGTGACCAAGTTTTTCAATTTTTAAAAGTTTGTGCAAGTATATAAGAATTGCGATAAAGTACAGGAAAGCAGTAAAAATGCGATAATAAAATAAAGTGCAGTAAACCTAAGCTAAGATGGTACAAGATACAGGCTTCATGATACAAGATACTGAGGTTAAGGCTGGCTGTGAAGATTCTACAAAGATCATGTAATGCGGCGGCAAGTCTTGTGTATGAAAAAGAACAGAAAGATAACTAATATAACCATCACAAGTTCTTAATTGCGTTGAAGTGATAAGTACGGTTCTGTTTTTCCCTTACCGTACACCTTTCAGTGATCGACCGCGTTCTCACATGTCTATGGTGAAATAGAGACGAACGTAATGAACGCAAGGTTGCTATTTAGCGTCTGATACATGGTGAGTGAATGCAGAGATAAAGAAGATGAACTACAATGATGAAAAGAGATAGAACAGATACAAATAGCGCCAACGTCTCGACACCGATTTGGATGGAGATCTGCTTGCCGAATTGGATGGATTGGACGGATGGATGAGCTTCCCTCTCAAGCTTGCTCAACCAGTAGCAGGGATCTGAGTAAAAGAGCTTCGCGGCGGGGATCTGGCAGATGAACACTGAGACTCACCTCTCGGTCTTGCCTCTTCTTCTTCCCGAATTTCTTTAGTTTAACACTCAACTTATCCTTTTTCTCAATATAATAGCAGCAATTAGCCCCGTATCGAGTAACCTTTTTTTCTGTGAATTCTTTGGGGTATTTATAGGTGAAGATCTTTGACTCCAATCTTGTGGTCCCCACTTGTTGTTATGGAAATTCCGAAGATGGAGGGATATTATTCCTTCTGTTATGCAATCAGACCGTCAAATCTGCACAACCGTTAGGCATACACGTGGCACAATCCTCCGCATTTTCGTTACTCAGCTGCATTTTTCGATCGAGTGTTCGCATGCAGTGTTGTTTTTATTACAGCATGCGGTTGAAAGTCAGCTCTGCATCGACTGTCGAATTGCGCCGTCATTGCATTAATCGTCTTTTCATTGTTGATTGACGGGCGTAATGTGTCAGAGATGCGTTGGTCAATTTGTCTTGAGCCTTAATCACAAGCGGTGACTTAGTTTCCTGCAAAACAGAGTAGAAATCTCCTCTTCTTCCATCTTAATGATGTTAGTGGGTGTAATTGTGATAATTCAGAATTATTGTATTTCTAAGCTAATTTTCATACAATAGGCGTATATATATTCTCTTTTGGCCGCAATATCTAGATAAAGTAGTATAAATAACTTGTATTTCTACAAGTTATCAAGTATGCGCTCGTGAGAAGTTACTCAAGAAGGTGGCCGCATAAAGACGACACATCAAGGTGAAAGCTTAATAAATCACAATGGGATGGAAAGCTGATGACGGTCGAATCCGCATGTAGTTGACAAGCCGTTAACGACACACTGTAGCAAGTACATTCAACTTTTCGGTGACACAGAAAGTATATACATAATTGATAGGTTCAAATTATAAACATGGTCATCTCAACCGTTGTCATGGGGAGCATTAAGTTATCTTTTAAAAAATATATTTTTTTTGTTATTATACAATGTTTATTTAGTTCCTAATATAAAAATTTCGAAGTTCACGAGAGATATATGAATGAATCGAAATTATATTTGAAAGAGAGAAATCTTGAGATAATGGAAGTAGTGTAAAAAAAATGCTTATAGGCATTTATAGATATTACCTTGTCAAGGTGCACATTTCTTTTCAGGGCCCATTCATAAACCATAATCAGTAAGTCGATCCTTCACAGGTTGTTCGTAATTACAATTGGGACAACATTATAGTTTTACCCCTGATGTCATATAACTACTAGACAAGAATTTTGTGATAGGATTTGAAATTTTATGTGTTCAAGATAAAGGTTTGAAGTGCGTCAAGAACCCACTATAATTTCTTCTTCTTGATCTTTTTTTCCCCTTTCAAATAATTTTGATAACTTTTTAATCCAGTACTAGCTCATAGCTTTCTTAGTTAACCAGCTTTGGAGTTTTAACAAATAAGCTTAATCACTGAACTCTGAAATATTTGGATATTTACACATTTAGTTTGGTTATGTTTTCCTATTATGCTTATATATCATCATGTTCTTATTCTTAGAGATTAAAGTTGATCAACTTCTTGTTTCTTCTTACATTTCATGGAATATATGTTTGGTAAATAATTTGGATGTGATGATATGAACTTTTGACATTTTAGTTAATACAGGTTATTGTTTTGGATTACAAGTTGGTTAGAAAAGGTTTATTTTTAAGGATGAATAAAGAATGGATCAAACTAAGGAATAAGTTATCAGTGGAGTATAGAGAAGGAGTGTCCCAGTTTTTAGCTGTGACGAAGTTTCATGTGAATGATTCTGGACAAATAAGATGTCCATGTAAGAATTGTATGAATTCAATTTCAAAAAGATTATATATTGTTGAGCGACATCTATTAACATATGGTATATCTCCCTCATACTGTGAATGGGTATATCATGGAGAGCTAGTTAACTTATCTAGAAGTTTGGAAAGCCATACAACTCATTCAATACATAATGTTGAAGTATATAGTATAAAGGGTAATGTTGTTGAAGAAAATGAGATGTTGAATCTTATAAATGGTCTACAAGTTTCAAGTGAAAACAAAGATACAAATGAAGAAGGGATATACCAGAAGTAGATTTCAAGTCTTTTACCTTGATGACATAAAATATGGTAGCAATTGGAAAGTTGTTCAAGTAGTCCAAAATAAGCGAATATGGGATGTATTAGAAGTAGCTGATGTTAAAAATGAACAACTAGATTTACTAGAAATTTTCGGTGGAGTTCGAGTGGACAAAACTATTGAGGAGGTTACTTTATACAGAGTTGACATTGATCCTACTCTTGTGGAATGACCAATTATTCGACATGGCGATGATGACTTCATAAACGATGATGAAGAACAATTATCTCCCAGTAACAGTTCAAATGCTGATGAATAATTCAACTTAGATGACGATAAAGAGTAATCATATATTTACTCAATTCTCTTTCTCTGTTTACTCTTTTTTATGTTGTATAGATACGATGTCAACCCCTAATAGGCAACAGGAGATTGATGAAGAATTCTAGGAGCAAGAGATATATCTATGCAATACGGGATTTTTCATGGGTGACAATTTAGGTTAGTATTCGTACACATCTTCGGTTGACTGAAATACATCCTAAACTGTCTTAAATTTTGTTCTTCCTCAAATAGCAGCTATTCGTCCACTCAAACGAACTGCAAGCTTCGCGAAACATCGAGTTGGAAAAATACGTCCAAAAACATGGGAGAATTCCAATCGTGATAAATGAGGGGGAGACGAAGCCGATTTCTCAACATTCGGTACAATTTAGTAATGCGATTGGTGTCGTCGTCAAATGTTCATTTCTAGTATGATGTCGTACTTTTGCTGAATTTAAAACGAATTTGTAAAATTGGCTAAGAGTCAATTGTTTGTATGTTTGCAAGTTTATTCTTTTAGATTGTCATGAACATCATATATGCTAATTATTCCTTAATTCTTTTGTAGCATCATTTCGTGTTTGATTTATCTAGTCAACCACTTAATCATTTACAAAACATAAAATGCAAAACTCCTTCAAAGAATTCAGAGCAGATTTGCACAGACATTGTAGGAAATGTAGCAACCCTCAGCATGCATGTGCCAACTTACCTAGATGGCTTAAGAATAGACCAAAAGATTGGTATTATTTGTGTGACCACTACAAGTGTGAAGAGGTTCAGGTTAGAAAAATTTAGAGTGTGTATCATTTACTTATTTACTGTTATAGAATATCTTTTTTTTTTTTTTTTGTTCGAATGTAGGAAATATCAGAGAAGAATAGGAAGAATAAAGAGAAATTACCATTTGACCACATAGGTGGATCAAAGTCGTTTCTGCAAATTCAATCAAAGATGTAGGAAAATGAAGGTCGAGAAATATGACGTGTTGTCCTATTTAAGGAAATACACTCTAAAGGTGGCAAGTTCGTGAATCAGGCAGCTGGAGATGCACATGTAACCACTTTTGTTTTTATTTTCGTCTTGTTTTTCATTTCTAAGTTCAATCACTCGTACTTACACATTAATCAAATGTTAGAATTACAATCCAACCCTACTCCAGAAGATTCCCAACCATTAACAGGGGATGAAATCTGTGAGACGATTTTGAGTTGACGACCCGGATTTGTAAAGGGCCTAGGTTGGGGCCCTAAACCTAAATCAAGAAGGGGTAGCAGCTCATCAAGTTCATCATCTACTCAAGGAAAAGAAAGTAGGGAGATGAGGGAATTGAAAGCCAATTTTATATAGTCTCAATCGAGGATTAAGGAACTTGAAGATGTTAGAAAACAAATGAGAGAGGACCATGCAAGACAAATAAAAGAAATGAAAAAAATGATTGAAGACATGATACGATCATAGAGAGAAGGGCCATCGAATTAGGTATGATTACTTCATTATTTAGTTGTCTAATATATTGCTATCCTACTATTATGGTAGCAAAGTAGTTATGTCTTACTATTAGCTTTATGATAAAGAATTGTTAGCTATCCTGCAGTTATAGTAGCCAAACAATTGGATTTTGAAGTCTTTTTTGTCGTTATTGTGTGTTCGTTGATGTTGGGGGAAGTTGGAGTTTTTTGTGTGTTCGTTGATGTTTATGAATTTGAATGTTGTACTCGTTTTGGAGTTGAACTTATAGGTTTTTATGTGTTTTTGGATGTTTATGAGCGTCGGGAATGTCATGGGGGTGGGTAGAGTTTAGTTATACTCGTATCGAACATGGAGTTTTATGTGTTTATGGATGTTTATGAAGTTTGAATATGTTGTGGGGGTGGGTAGAGTTTGGTTATACTCGTTTTGGAGTTGAATTTGTAGGTTTTTGTGTGTTTTTGGATGTTTATGAGCGTCGGGAACGTCNGTAGAGTTTAGTTATACTTGTTTTGCCGTTGAACTTGGAGTTTTTGTGTGTTTTTGGATGTTTATGAGGTTTGAATATGTTGTGGGGGGTTAGTTGAGTTTGGTTTAGATTGTTTATTTTTTTATTTTTTTTTTGGGGGGGGAGGGGGGTTGAAATTGGAGTTTTTTTATGTGTTCATTGATGTTTATGAAGTTTGAATGTTGTGGGGGTGGGTAGAGTTCAAATATAATCATTTTGGTGGATTGTGTGTATTTTATGTTATACTCGTTCTGTCGTTGAACTTGGAGTTTTGTGTGTTTATGGATGTTTATGACGTTTGAATGTTGTGGGGGATGGGTTGAGTTTCATGATACTCGTTTGGGAGTTGAACTTGGAGTTTTTTGTTTGTTTCCAAAAGTTTATATGACATTTGAATGTTTTTGCTTTGTTGTAGGATGTTGTTCGGAGATAAGGTTGGATGATTGTTAGAGATGCTATGTTGGAGATGTTGTGTTCCAGATGTTGTCTTCATGTCTTTCTTTCGTGTATTTTTTAAGACATATTTTTTGACGTTATTTTCGTCTTGTTTCTTTCATGTATTTGTGAAGACATATTTCTTTTATAAACTATCTTGTAACTTTTCTCTATTTTAGGTAATAAAGAATAGTATGGACTTTGTTTGTTTGTTTTATTTCTTATGTGAATATGTTTCAGTTGGTTAATGATGTTTTACAGGTTATTCAGATCAAATTAAAAAAATTACAAATTACAAATTAAATAATTTTAAAAGTCAATATTCAACAGTAGAAACTCCCAATGCCAGAAGGGACCGTCGGGAGTTATAGGAACTCTTGACATGAGGAAGGGCCGTTGGGAGTTAGGGGAACTCCCGACGCAAGGAAGGGGCCATCGGGAGTGATAGGAATTCGTGACGATGTATATTAGGCTTTCTCCCGACTACACTCCTCGACCGGTACGTCGTCAGAAGAGGATTTCCCGATGCGTTTTCCACCATTTCTCAACGATTGTAAGCATCCGGAAAGGTGTGATTTTTTGTAGTGAGGTTCGCCGACTCAATATACCTACCATTTTAGGAATTTGTTCGAGTAGGGAGCTAGGAACATAGCTACAGAAGATGGAACTCACACCTTCTCGTCTTTAGGATAAATAGATGAATTGCTCCCTTAAGTGCTATCTTTGGGTCTTGAACAATGGGGCCCCTTCCTCTCACTAGCTTGAAAGGGTTTTTGTTTACGGCAGAACCATAAATAGATTGTTCATTAGAGGATCAGTGGGCTTAAAGAGTCAGATGTAATTATAGGGGTAAAACGATAATTTGACCCAACTGTAATTACGAGTGATTTATGAAGAATCGATTTACTATTAATTGGTTATATTCATGGACAAAGAAATATATCTACAATGCAAAGAGTGTAGTTGTGAGTCTTTAGTGGAGTGACATGCAATTAATGAATGTTGATTACTTTAATTAAAGAGATTAATTAATTAATCTCATATCATTGGAATTTCTAATATGTAGACCCATTAGTTCCCTTGCTAGCTCACTAAGCGTAAACACGTAATCATTTATTTTTTTTTATTAATTTGAATTGTTCAAATTAAATAAAGAAATTAATTGTATAAAATACAATAAATATAAGGGTTGGTTGCAAAAATAACAATCAGACCCAAAATAATAAAAGATGTAGTACAATGATAAATATATTTGAGATATGACACAAAATTAGCACCAAATATCACTGGTAGTAGCTATCAGTGATAGTCGTATTGGTAAATGACTAAAAAGCCCACGTGTAGTCCACTATTTGACACTTCTTCTTCCGATTTTCTCAAATTGAAAGCTATCACTAATAACTGCTATCAATATAGCTTTCACTTTGTGAAATATTTATACAACCTTGAAATAGTAACACTTGAAATATTAGCTTTCAATTTGCTATCAGTTATCAATGGCTTTCAATTTGCTATCAGTTATCAATGGCTTTCAATTTACTATCAGTTATCAATGGCTATCTTTAATATATTTTCATCAATTGGAATCAAACTTGAAAGATTAATACTTAAGGCTATCAGTGACCATCAATGATAGACTTTTATATGTGGTTATAAAAAAATTAATATTTAAAGTTATAGGTGATAGAAGTCTATCAATGAGAGGTCTATAAGTGACTATCATTGATATCTATCCAAGTCATATCACTATTATCACTAATATCATTCATTTAATTTATATATACCTAAGTCATATTAATGATATATGGATATCAATGATAGCTTCTAAGCTATCACTGATCACTTCTATTAGTGACTATTACCATTAGCTTTTAGCAGTGGCTACCAATGATATACTTTCATATAACGACTTTTCTATCATTGATATCATCGATATATGGATATCACCTAAGGTTTATTACCATTATCACTAATATCTATATCATGGTTATCGGTGATAGCTTCTATCACTGATAACATGCTATCAGAGATAACTTCTTGTCATTTCTTTTTATCATCAAATAACATATTATCGTTGATAGCTTCTATCATTGATAACATGCTAGCTATCGACGATAACATGCTATTAGTGATAACTTCTAGGCATCTCACTTACACTTTAGTTTGAGATTCAACTTTATTAATCAAATTCATTAAGTTGGCTATCAATGATAGACTTTTATAAGTTTCTATTAAATGTGAAAGAGAATCATAAAGACTAAACTATCAACTATAGAAAATATTAGTGGCTATCACCGATAGATATTCATTAGTGACTTATCAATTTTGAAAGATTAACACTTAAAGCTATCAGTGGTTATCATTGAGAAACTTTTATAATGGTTATCAATAATAGATTATTATCACTAATAGACTTCTATCACTAATATCTATTTAACTTTGATATCACTGATACGTGAATATGACTAATATTTATCTAAGTTCTATCACTAATATCATTGATAATTGATATTACCGATACATAAATATTATGATATATACCTCAATTATATCATTGATTCATGTAGTTTGTCAATGATAGGAACCCTATCAGCGATAGACTAAGTCTGTTACTGATATTATAGGCTATCAGTTATAGAAGTTTGTTATTTTTAAATTTCATATTTTTTAAAGTCCTACAAAAAGAAAAAGTCTATTTGTAATGTTGTTAATTCTCCTTTCGTTTCTAAATAAGATCTCAAATTTCAAAAATTGAGAAAAATAGTTCTTCCTTGGTTCAAAACCTAGTTTTCTCAATTTTTTTTAATTAATTGATTTTTAATTAAAAAGTAAAAGTAAGGAATAAAAAATTAACAATAAAAAGTTGAAGATAGAAAATCAAAACTAATAATAATAATAATAATAAACTTAAAACTAAGCAATGATAAAAAAAAAAAAAAAAAAAAAAAAAAAAAAAAAAAAAAAAAAAAAAAAAAAAAGGAATAGAGAACACACATCAAGAAAAGAGAAGGAATAAGGGGAAAAAATGGAGAACAAGGGGAAGGAAAATAAAAAAAATAAAATGAAGAGCAATAGAAAAGGACAAACTTAAAAATTGAAAAAAAAAAAAACTAAAAGGGGTTACCTTGGTCAACATTTGCTACCTATGCAATTATTTTAAAATTATGCTATATTGATAGATATTTTCTTTATTCTGCTAGTCAGTATAATTTTTCAAATTAAAACTCAAACCATGAGCTTGTTCATGAGTGTAGATTAAAATGACCTGAATGAAATACCATAAAATTGATCTTGAGAAATGAAGAGAAGAAAAAAAGAATGAAGGAAGAAAAAGAATGGATGCTTTCCTTAATAATAATAATAATAATAAAGAATGGATGCTATAAAGAGGAAATAAAAAAAATTTAAAAAAAAAAAGGAAGAAGAAGGAAACGAAAATTGCACACAAATATAAACATGAAATTGAAAGAAGTGCAAAAATAGAAAAAGAGAAGAAAAAAGAATGGGCCGGTTAAAATTTGCCATATAAAAAAATTAGTTTTAAGAAGTACTACAAATGCAAAATTAAAAGTAAATTTGGCTATCCACTACAAATTTTCTATATATACATTAAATATAATGTATATAGATACATTATAATATAAAGTTAATTTTGAATGAGATTCAAAATTATACTTTATTATATGAGAGAGATAAATATTTAAATAAGATCAAAATATTAATTATATGAATGAGATTCATATTAAGAACTATACATATTGTGAGAGGATATTATTTGAATATGGTTAAAATTAAATTAGATATATGATATTTAATTATTCATTAATTAATTATTAATTAATTAATATTATTATTTAATTATATATTAAATTAGATTTAATATATTATTTAAATAATAGAAAAATGGGAGTTATTCTATGTGTTAGTGGAAGGGAGTTGTAGCTCCCCATCTATCCATCTCTCCCACTTAACATAATAAGAAGTTTTTTGTAGAGTGAGTTCATCAAACATAATTGTTTATCTAGTGTTCTCTGCAAAAATTCTCCCTAAAAAACTAAGATTTCTCTCAACACACTTTTACAAAAACGTTGTTCTGTAAGGTCTTCCCTTTTCAAAGGATCACACAATCTTGATTTTGTCTAGGAAATAGCGAGTTTTGCCTTTGTAAATGGGTTATAATTATAAATGGGTCAAATTACCGTTTTACTTTTATAATTACCTCTAGTTCCTTAAGTCTCACTGATCCTCTAATGAACAACCTATTTATGGTTCTACCATAAACAAAATCCCTCTGGGGCCAATGAGAGGGAAGGGCCCCACTGTTCAAGATACAGAGTCAACACATAAGGGAACAACTCCTCTATTTGATATCAGTCTAATCCAGGATTTTATCATAAATTTCATAAATTCTGATAAATAAAAATTTCAACCATGAAACTCTAAATTCTCATATCGACTGGAATTTTAAAACACTAAAACATGAAAACATGAGTGGAAGCATTTCCTTGGTCAGTGACGGATTCCTTCAATCACTCAACGGTACATCCTTGCTCGTACCTGGAAAACATAACATAAGAAAGGATGAGTATAAAATACTCAGTAAGTAACCAAACCACCGGGGTCAGGCTAAGTATCTATGTCCTTTAGATGCTACTTTCTAGTGAGGCATGCATAAACCTCTACTTTCCATGGAATGGCTAACTAGTGGCTAGTTGAACCCACACTACCGTAGATTAGGTGTACTCACAAATCTCTGATGAATTCTGAAGGAAACATAAACCTCTGGTGAAATCCCGAAGGAGATCACCACCTTTGGTGAATCTCGAAGGAGACACAAACCTCTAGTGAATCACGAAGGAAACACAAACATCTGGTGGGTATCTAATTACGGGTAGGGGTAACTACCACTATCATAAACATAACATGCATCATAAAACATAGTCTCACAACATGGAAATACATAGCATCATGTCAATGTTCATCTATCAATTCATAATAACAAGGTAACTTGGTTCATACTGACACTCATAACATGCTTCAAAACATAATCAAGGTCAACTTATTTATCCTAATGCAACTTGATGTAAATAGTCTTAGAACCCTCAAATAATAAATCTTAAATTTATCGTTTGGCACATGGGAAGTTCCAGTAGTAAGATTACTTACCTCGAGTTGAAATTCCAAGACTAGCTCAAGAAATCATACACAAGCAACATTCAACTTAACATTCTCAAACTGTGCCATAAACGCCAACAAAATCGACAAGTAAAACAACAAATGAATTCCGAACCAACTTCAATACCGAAGCCAAGATCCAACAAGAACAGTGACGAAGGAAAGAAAATCTGTGCGGCAAATCAGTGGCAGTGGATGAGCGGCGTGCTCATATGTGGCAGAAAGAGTGACGACTAGCTGGAGGCGAAGGGACGAACGGCGGGGAGGAAAAAATCTCAGAGGGTAGAGGGGGTGTCGTGCATGAGGGAGAGAGAGATGGAGGGAAGAGATAAATTCATATGAATTTAATTCAAGTACACTTTATACTCCACTTTTAAAACCACATGACATAAATTCATGTGAATTAATTCAAAATTACGGATACACGGATGTTACATTATTTCCATCTATAACGACTTGACAATTAACCTGCATAATTTTGAATTTAATTTTGACAATAACTCCAAATCCATCTATAACCATCCGTCTCTTAATTCCAATTCAAAATTAACTACTTCCCCTCCCAATTGAATTTAATTTTGATATATATTTCTTTTTTCCTTTCCTTAATAAATATATCACACTCAAATCTTTCACCTTTTCTGTAATTAATTAAACAAACCTTAAAATAAATTCACCAACTTTAAATCACTTCTTTCCAAAAATACTAAATGACAATATTAAATTCCAACTTTTCAAATTAACATAAATCCAAATTTACAAATCTTTTTAGATACTTGATTTAATAACTTTCAAATAAACCAATTATCTTCTCCTAATTCTTTATTTAAATTTTAGACCCAAATTCCAAAATTAAAGAGGGTAAAA
Organism: Benincasa hispida; assembly: GCF_009727055.1. NCBI lineage: Eukaryota > Viridiplantae > Streptophyta > Magnoliopsida > Cucurbitales > Cucurbitaceae > Benincasa > Benincasa hispida. The sequence goes on along the minus strand of NC_052360.1, from coordinate 6,991,266 downwards.
TTTTAAAACTACAATTTCCCGTTTTCCCTTTCAAATTTCACAAAATCTCAAAATTTCTTATCCAAATAATTCAATTATCCCTTCCAATTAATTTAAAACTCTACTCAAAGAATCCACATAACCAATAAAACTTCTTCAACGGTAACAATTTGATTCCAAATTGCAAAGATTAAGGAAACTAAAACTCAACAATTTGAGATAATTAACTTAAATTTTCCTAAAACTCGGGATGTTACACAGCGATTTTTCCATTGCTACAAATCCAACTTTTCACGAATGTTTGAAGCACATTGAGATTGATTGTCACTTTGATTGTGACATGATTACTTGTGGTTCTCTCAAGCTTCTTCATGTTCATTCGTCCTCCTAATTAGCTGATATGTTTACTAAATCGTTGTTTTCTTCCGTTTTACAATCTTTTATGTCCAAGATGGGAATCTTTAATCTTTATCGCCCATCTTGAGGGGGAGTATTAGGATTTGTAAGTATATCTCACGTGTTTTTCATGTTAGTTTCTTATAGGTGAATGTGGACTTATCTGAGATTGACTTAGAAAAGTCATGGTCTTAGCAATTTCCATGGCGGAGTTGGTGGCGCCATTCAAGTTCAATAAATTTAATTAAATTCTTTATAGGGGACCCTAATGACTTGTGAATGCACCGACTGCTTTTTGATTCATATGAGTTCAAGTTGATACAATTTTAATGTTTAGTAATAAAGTTATATATTAGAGATTTTTTGAAGGTGGGATTCTAACAACTTTCAATATATTGTTTTTATTTTTTTTACCATTGGTGTATATGAGAGAATCTGAAAAGAAATTTTGTATCTCTTAGTTATTAACGGGATCATACAACAAAAACTACAAATGATTCCTAATTGTGTTTTTAGTTATACGTTTTTCCAACCACCATTGAGATGAGATGCTGTAGAGGAAATTTTTTGTAAAGGTTTGGAAATATAAAAGTTTAGAGGCAGATCTATTACTGAACTGTGGATAAGAAAAGAAAGGAAGAAGAAGAGAACAGAGAAAGAGAAGAAAGATAATTGAAAGAATGAAAAAAAGAAGAAAAGGGGCAGTATTACAAATATAACAATTAGACCCAAGTACTAGCATATATAGCACAATACAAAAAAAATTTATAAATATAGAAAAATTTAGATTTGACTCTTAGAATCTATCGATGATAAATCATATTGTTAATACGAGTCCATCACATATATATCCCTGATAGGAGTCTAACAAACCTAAACTCACTCAGGTAAAAGAGATTGAATTTAAAATGACCAACATGCTATCAAACTTCAAATTCTTGGGATAAAAAATATAAGATTTTTTTAGCTCTATCCATCAAAATTGGTTAGCTTGCAATTAATGAGAAAATTAACATGCTTCTAAAAAAAACCCTAGTGAAAGAGAAAGGGTACATATTTCATATAATATATACTCTTAAAGAAAAATACAATATATTTGCTCCCCCTTATGAAAATATCACTTCAGATCTTTGAGTCGCCGCATTCTGATGTTGTGCACAATTTTTTAAAAGTTGCGGTTGATAATGCCTTTGTTAATAAGTCTGCCAGGTTATTCTTCGAACAAATTTGTTGTACAGTGATGTCGTTATTTTCTTTATGATCATGAGGTAAAAAAGCTTCGGTGAAATATGCTTTGTTCTATCTTTTTTAATATATTCTCCTTTGATTTGGGCTATACAAGCTGTGTGTTGTCTTTGTATAATATTGTTGGAAGATTTTTATTAGAAGATAAGTCACACATTTCACGAATATGCTAAGTCATTGACCTTAGCCATACACATTCTTGACTAGCCTCGTGAATTGCAAGAATTTCAGCATGATCTAAGGAAGTGGTAGTTATGGTCTATTTCAATCATCACCATGATATAGCAATTCCTCCATATATGAACAAATAATCTGTTTAATATCTATCTTTATGTGGATCAGATAAATATCTAGAATCTGCATAACCAACTAGATCAAAATTTGATTTATTTGAATAAAAGAAACCCATATCAATCGTTCTTCGGAGATAACGAAATATACACTTGATTCCGTTCCAATGTCTTTTTGTTGAACAAGAACTATATCTTGTTAATAAACTTACTGAAAATGCAATATCTGATCTTGTATTATTAGCAAGATATATAACTGCACCAATTGCACTAAGATATGTAACTTCAGGACAAAGAAGTTCTTCACTATCTTCTCGAGGTCGAAATATATCTTTCTTTATATCCAATGAATGGACTTCCACTGGAATATTTAATGGATGTGTTTTATTCATATAAAATATTTTCAAAAGGTTTCCTGTATAAGTTGACTGATGAATAAATATTCCATCTGCTAAATGCTCAATTTGAAAACAAGGGCAATTTATATTTTTTCGAGATTTTTCATCTCAAAATTCTTTCTTAAGATATTCTATTTCCTTTGAAAGCTTTTCAGGAGTTCCAATTATGTTCAAGTCATCAACACATACAGTTATAATAGCAAATTATTATTGTAATTTCTTTATAAAAATACACGAACATATTGGATTATTTTGATATCCTTCTTTCAATAAATATCCACTCAAACAATTGTACCATATCCATCCTGATTGTTTCAATCTATATAGTGATTATGTAACTTTATTGAATACCATTCCCGAGAATTTGATGTTTATGATTCAGATACCTTAAATCCTTTTGAAATTTTCATATAAATATCATTATCAAGAGATTCATATAAATATGTTGTGACTACATCCATAAGATGCATATCCAAATTTTCATACACAGTCAAGCCAATTAAATATCTCAATGTAATTACATCCACCTTTGGAGAATACGTCTCCTCAAAATCAATACCAGGTCTTTGTAAAAAACCATGAACTAGTCTTGCTGTATATCTTGTGACCTCATTATTTTCATTTCTTTTCCTCAAAAATACCCATTTGTATCCTACAGGTTTAACACTTTCGGACTAATGATCCAATATCCAACGTTTTGAAAGTGAGTTTAATTCTGTCTCTATTGCTTCTTTTCACTAAAGCCAATCTTTTCTATATTGACATTCGTCAACAGATTTTGGTTCAGGATCCACATTTCAAATATAATATCAAGAGCAACATTATACGCAAAAAAAATTTCAATAATTACATTAGTTCAATTCCATCTTTTTCCTATCATGACATAGTTTATTGAAATCTCATTATTATATTTAAGTATTTTACCTTCCTCACTAGTCATCTCGGTGATTTTTTCATGGGCATTTACTTCCTTAACCAAGTCTTTTTCATTATTAATTATTTTTCATTTTCGAGGATTTTTATCTTTGGAACCCACTGATCTACCACGCTTATGGTGTATTCCAGACTAATTAATGACAACTTGTTGTGTTGGGATATCAATTTTTTATAGAACATTTGGAGCTTGTGTATGTGACTTAGTTACTTTCTTTGCATCTATAATTGCATCTGGTAATTGATTTGCTATATTTTTCAAATGAATTATTTTTTGAACTTCAAGTTCATAATGGTCGGTACGGGAATCTACATGAGACAGTAACGATGCATTCCATGTAATTTCTTAATTCCTCCCCCTGATGTTGGGAAATTTATCTCATTGAAATGTTTATCAGCAAATCGTGCAGTAAATACATCATCTGTCAGGGGTTCAAGATATTTAATAACTGATGGGGAATCATTCCAACATATATTTCTAACCTCCTTTGAGGACTCATCTTAGTGTGTTGTGGTGGAGCAATTGGAACATATATTGCACCTCCAAAAATTCTCAAATGGAAAATATTTGGCCCATGACCATAAGCTAATTATAATGGCGAATACTTATGATAAGCTACTAGCCTAATGTGTACAAGTGACGCTACATGCAAAATAACATGTCCACATACAGATAGAGGAAGCTTAGCTCTCATAAGTAATGGTCTTGCAATTAATTGCAAACATTTTATAAATGATTTCGCTAAACCATCTTGTGTATGAACATGAGCTACAGGATGTTCAACACTTATTCCAATTGACATATAATAATTATCAAAAGCTTGGAATGTAAACTCACAAGAATTGTGCTCTTAACTTAATTATTCAAGCAAGTAATCTTACAAATACAAGATTTCAACATGATAATAAGCACATGTGTGACCATCTACTAGATGCATCTATTAATATCATAAAATATCTAAATGGTCCACTTTGTAGGTTAATAGATCCACATATATCACCATGAATTCGTTCTAAAAATGAAGGTGATTCAGTCCCCACTTTAGTTGGTGATGGTCTAATTTTCAACTTTCCTTGAGAGCAAGCATCACATGATAATTCATTAGATTGAAGAATCTTTTAGTTCTTCAATGGATGTCCATTTGAATTCTCAATAATTCTCTCATCATTATAGATCCTAGATGACTCAATTGGTCATGACAAATTGTAAATATGTTTGAATTCATGAACTTGAGGTTCATTGTTGCATATGTTTCGATTACTCATATATGAGTATAATAATCTAGAAGATAAAGCACGCAACTATTCCAGTATACGTTTTTCATTTGAGACAGTGGATATGATATATAGATATTCCACATTATTCTCACTATCAGTCTTAATATGATAACCATTGCAATGTATACCTTTAAACTATGAAGCATAGACACAGATACGGCTACACGATACGGATACGATCGGATATGGAGATTCGTCAATTTCTAAAAAATTAAGATACGAATACGTTTAAGGATATGTCATTTTTTTTATATTTTTAATATACATATTTCTAAAAAATGAGGATACTGATACGTTGAAGATACATTTTTTTCTTTAAAAAGATTATAGGATATATATAAATTTAACATACAAGTTAATAACAATAGCACAAAATAGAATACAAACACTGAAATACAATACAAAAAAAAAAACATCTAAGATGTTGAAGTACAATACTTAATAAAATGCAATAGACAAGTGACTCATATTGCAAAGAAGAAGAAGATTAGAGATAGAAGTATAAAGATAAATGAAGGACTTATTGTTGAAGATATTCAAATGGTTTGTATTTTGGTGGACTTTATGGGGACTCAAATGTGAAGATGAAGATAGATGATTCTAGTCTAGGGTTTGATCCGAATTTATTTATTTATTTATTTTATTTTATTTTTTTGGACTCGAGTAGTGAGTTTTTTAAACAAGTTACCTAATTTTAGATTGGGAAAGATTAGATGAGTTACTCGTCTTTTTTTCTTTTTTAAAAAAGTAAGCATAAAAATAGATACATCAAATCTCGTGTCAGATACGTATCTAGAAAGTATCTAAAAGTATAAATACGTCAAATTGTATGTCAGATACGTATCTGGAAAGTATCTAGAAGTATCGGTATCCGATATGTGTCTGATACTGATTTTTTACCTCACATGAAGTATCTGTGCTTCATAGCCTTTAAAACATAGAAGATTTCTCTTTGAGTGACTTGAGAACAATGCATTGTCAATTGTAAATTTTGTTCCTCTAGGCAATATAATATTTGCTTTTCCAAAACTTTCAATCTGGTTTTCAAAACCTAATATCATATTGACTTTTGCTTCAAGCATTATCAGTTTAGAAAAATATTTTTTACTTGTAAGTATTGTATGTGTAATTATATTGTTTGCAAGACATAGATCTTCTTTACTCATTTTTTAGTCACCCAACATATGAAAATGATTTAGGTTTCTTCATCAAAAGAAAATAATCATAATAAGAAAAACAACACTTCAAATATACAAAAGTCACTATAAAAAATTAAAAATAGATAAAATAAATAAATAAAACAACAACATTAAGTTTAGATATTCTCAAAATCAAAATAAACATTTGATGTTCCATCAACTATGCCAGTCTTCTCTTCAGGAGATTCAAAGAAGTCTGCCGCATCAAAATTTGTCATATGGGATGGGTCAAATATATCATTATTCTGCTATGTAAAATTTGCTTCCACATTTCCCCATTTTTCCTTTAGGGAGGCTTGATAAAGGTCAACTAAGTATTTTGACATACGATATGTATGTGACCAATACCCAATCGTTCTGCATCGGAAGCATTTATTTTCAACACTCTTTGCATTCTTATCTTGTAGACTTTTTTCTTTCTGACAATCATTTTGCATGGTTCTTCTAAAATTTGAATGATTAAAGAGACCACCATGAAAATAAAAATTATTTCTTCCTCTACCATTGTCATGACCTCAATCACGACCTCGACTATGATTATTAACATTTATAGCATTCACTTCAAGGAATGGTGTCGTTCCAATTGGTCGAGATTTATGATTTTTCATCAATAACTCGTTATTTTGTTCGACTACGAGAAGACATGAAATTATTCCAGAATACTGTTTAAAATCTTTCTCTCGATATTGATATTACAGGAGCATATTCGAGACATAAAATGTAGAAAATGTTTTCTCTAACATATCAACATTAGTAATTTTCTCTTTGCATAACAACAATTTCGAATTGATTTTAAATAATGCAGAGTTGTAATCACTTACTGATTTGAAATCTTGTAGCCTCAAGTGCATCCACTCATAACGAGCTTTAGGAAGAATAATTATCTTTATGATGATCATACCTCTCTTTCAAATTCTTCTACAAGATACGGGGATCGTTTATTGTAAGATACTCTATTTTCAATCCCTCGTAGAGATGATGAAGGAAAATCATAGCATTTTCTTTGTCCTGATTGGATGTTGTATTTTCTTTTCTAATTGTCTCCCTAAGATTCATAACATCCAGGTGGATTTCGGCATCAAGTACCCATGAAAAATAATTATTGTTGTTAATATCAAGGGCAACACATTCTAATTTTGTGAGAATTGTCATAGCAACACTTTAGAACCTACCTTTAGCAGGAAAATGACAGGAGCTCATATTGATAATGTATCGTGAATTTCAGGAGCACAATGGAAACACGAATGGTAATAAAATATAATAATAAAATAAATAAATATTAAAAATAAATAAAACATAATATATAAATAAATAAGTTAAAAAAATAAGAAAGGAGAAAATTCTCAAAATTCTCTACTTTCTTTAATTTGTATCAAATTTGCCTATATAAGTTGGACTAGATGTTGTAGCATTAAAGATAGTGGGTCAATACTTTGAAGGTAACATGCCTAATATTAATGTGTGGGCTAGGTATGTTTTGATTTATTATCAAAACTATATTTATTAAATTTCTATTTAAAAATTTTTAAAAGATTAATTTGTATGCTACACTACACAAATTACTATTATAGATTAAACGAGTTGAGAGTCTACAAAGTTAAGTTTCTGAATAAACATGATACACTCATTGAATTGAGAAAACAATAAGTGTAAAATTATTTGACTAAAATTTTTTTAATGAACTATGGTTTACAATATGTTAAAAATATCATTTTGGCCTCCACAATTTAGATCAGCCTTAAAGTAATTTAAAAATACTTAAAGTAATTTAAAAATAAAGATTCAATAAGAATTTGTTTTGTTTTAAAGATGTGATCATACTGGCACTAATGTACCAGATCCCATCAAAATTTACCAGTTAAGCGTGTTTGGAAAAAAATAGTACTAAGTTGGTTGACCACTCGGAAAGTCTTTGTGTTGCACCCTTTTAAAAAATGATAATACTTTGTTTTAAAGGAGTTGAGAGTGCAGCGAATAGGAGTTGAGTAAAATGTGAGGTTGATGATCTCATCTCCCTGCTTAATTTTTCAATTTTTCCCTCAATGATTTCAGTAAATTCCTCGACAATTTTTAAACTTCTTCAATTTTTAAATATTATAGATGATTTTAAAATTAATAAAAGAATGACAAACTTCTTCAATAAATTCTTCGTTTTCCTTACCCCACTCATCGCCTCGCCTCCATCAGCATTGGCATCAACTCATCTCCAATCCTGATTTCTATTACCACTGCTGGTTTCTAGTTTGATGGGAACGATGATCATGTCTCTGTCATCTGAGAATATAGATCCAAGATCGAGACTGAGCTCTCCAACATCTGTGATGAGATCCTTGAGCTTCTTGGCTCTTGTCTCATTTTCCTTTGTTGCATATGGTGATTCTAAGATGCTTTTATCCCTAGATGAAGCGCAATTATCATAGATACCTCGCTGAATTCAAGATCGAAGCTGAGCGGAAGGAAGCTGTCGAAAGTACATTCACTACTTATGAGGTTCTTGTGTGAGAACAAAATATTACAGAAAATTTTAGCTAATTGATCGACCAATAATATATGAGTGATATTTTCATCGAAATTTTTGTAAAATTAAGACATCGATATCCACATTTTAAATATTGGATATAAACACTCAATAAATAAATAAATGTGTGTCGCGAGTGTGTATTTATTATGCTAATAATATACCAAATATATGTGTTTGATTTGCTATACCATTGATATGTCATTATGAGTGTTGATATATACCCGCGATTCATAATATACTTTATATAGAAATTTTAGATGAAATGTTTTTTTTTTAATAATCTAATAGTCTGTTTTTTTGTACTTGATATGAATTCTGGTATAACAATGATATATACCTAAATTTATTATAATTATTGAAGGAAACGATAAGATTAATATATACCTAGCTATAGGTATTTATATATCAATAATATACTAGGTAGAATACTATTATACCAATGACATCCACAGTATACCAATTATATATTTGATATATAATTAATATGCCTGATCTGATCTCAATATGAAGGGATAAAATTGAGATAATAATAAAAAGAAAATTAGAAAATCAGATTTCAAATTAAGGGAGGTTCAAAAATACAAAAATAAGAAAAACTATTTACACAAAATAACAAAATTTTAATCATTTTTTATAGAGATTGATAGAGGTCGATAAAAATATATCAGTATCTACTGACAGACGTTGATAAAAGTCCATCGATATTTTTTTCTATTTCTATAAATAGTTTGACAAATTTTCTATAGGTAAGAATTTTCCTTTCAAATTCTTTTTCATATTTGCAAGATTACAAATTAAATTCTCTCTACAAAAAGTACCTCAATCTTCTTTCCACAGCAATTTTTTAGAGAGAAAAGAAAAACCCCTCTTTCCTCCCACCTCAAAATATTTCCCTAATTTCTTCATTATTATTTTTTTTTTGTCAAAAGTTTGGATATTCTGACTAATTGTTCGATGGTATGTATCTTTTTATCAATTGAACTTAATAATTGGCAAATATATCGTAAAAGGCCAAACATAATGAAAAATTATTTAGTATTGCAGGAAAACAAATGATTTGGTCTATGGAGAAAAAAAAAAGTACTTTTCATTATCCATTGAAAATATCATCTGCACATCAGTAAATAATGTGCTAATTTTCCAACCCCATCCAGATCTTATTACAAATTACACCATATTATATATAGATAGAGTATATATGGGAATACTCTTACTTTATTCATGTAACGTTTTAGTTCCTTTTTTTATATAATATATGGTTTCAAGGACAGAAGACAACCCTGTAGTGGGTTCCCCCGGGGCAAGTGAATGTGCTGGTTGCATCGTCTTTTGGGTAACTGTATGCATCTGGGCACCGATTCTTGAAGAACCTAGAGTAATCCGTCGGGCCACAGCTGCTGTTGGGGGCGGTGCAGCAGTATCGATCACCCCCGAACACGGTGCACGGGTTGTTGCACCCTCCAGGAGCCCTAAGCTCGTTCGGGCACTGTCCGTTGATGTCCGCGGTGCACCTTTGCAAGGAATATGAATAAAATATTAAATTCACCCTAACTTATTAACTTAAAAGTTTTTGAATTTAATGATAATTTAATGTACCTGATGCCACGAGTGCACCCCCCAGAAGTCGGGCTGAACTCCATCGGAACGTTAAATCCATCGACGAGAGAGATATCGAAGAAGTCCAAGTTATTGAACTGATTTAACGCGTATTCGGCAAGGGTGTTCGGCGGAGTGCCGTAAGCTTGGCACTGGAGGAGACCACCACAGTCGCCAGTCTGGCATCTACCCCGGCCAGAACCGTCGAAGTTGCAGTTAGTTCGAGGCCAAATACGAGCAGCAACGGTGCCCGGATTCACGTTAAATGTCCAAACATCGTTTCGATTAAGTCGTCGTCCACCGCCGGGTACTGCAGCAGCCCAAACAGTGAAGGGGCAGTTGTTTCGGACTTGAAAAGTAGCTGCATGGGTTTGGGAATAGAAAGAAAGAAGAGCAAGAAAGAAGAGAAAACAAATATTAGAGATACCCATTTGAGGAAATATGGCAGCTGATGAAAGGTTTTAGATGTTTTTCTCTAGGGTGGTGTTTTTATAATAGGGAAATAGGGAAAAAGAGCCAGATTTGAAGATAAATTCAACTTTGGGTTTAGTTAATTAATATATTGTAGCACATGGTATTAAACTACCTAAATTTATAAAGAAATACTTGGTGCATTATGAATTACATCCATCTTTTTACAATTCATTCTAATCCTACAAAAGTAAAAATATTTAAAATACATATAAAAGAAAAAAAAAGAAAAAAGAATTTGTGATATAGTAAATTATATTTAGACTACTAAAAGAAACATATAAAGATAGGTGCAATACATTATTTATACTTATGTATTTTTCAATTTTATATCTATGAAAGATGAGGTTGTGGTTTTTAGTTATTGAAATATAGAAAAATGTTTAGATGTATCTCGAGTTGTCTATTTTAATAAAAACCCTAATTTATCATTTGGAATAATTTTCTTTTTTTTTTAGTGATTAAAGAGGTATTTAAAGATGGAGGTCAACATGCGCTAAAAATATTGCTGAAGAGAAATAATAAAAAATCTTCAAAATTGGAGCCGTAGGAAATTAATCCAAGTAAAGGTCACAACAATGAATTTTTTATTTTTTATTTTTGGGAAAAAGAAAAGTCTTAACAAGATATTAAGTTGCATGAATTTTGCGGGGCCTGTATTAATTTCAGCAAAACTATTGAGTTCCACTTGCACTAAATTAAGGAGTTATGATTTGCTGACAATTTTCCTCTAGAGGAATGGAAAATTTTCTTACCTCAATGGAGACTTTTCAAATCTCTAGTCTTTGAAGAGAGCAAGAAAGAACCATAATTAAATATTAATTATTGTCTTCGTCTTTATCTCTTTAAATTTGCATTCTCAATAGTGAGTCATGGTTAACTAAAGATTAGGAAACTTTAGTTGATGGTGAATTTAGACATAACAAAAAGGGACAAAAACCAAGAAAAGATTATTATAGAAGGTTTCGACAGTTACTTTATAAATTTCGAGAAAATCATTATAAAATTTGAGAAAATCAAAATTGTCAACTTATAAATGAGAATATTTTAAGTCATATCATTTGATGATTGGTTTTTAATAATTAAAGATCACACTGTTAGACGATATTTTCAGAGAAATTTAATTCATTGAATTTGAACTTTTTATTTATATTAATTTCAAAATAGTGAATACACAATCTCTAATATTTGATCTTTGGATACTATCTCTCGAAAAGTAAACTTTAATTCTTAACTTTGTTGATATTTTTGGATAATCGATCTTTGGGCTTGATGATCTTCTTGGAGGATCGACTTCTAGCTTGTTGATCGGTTTGGATCAGCCTCTAGCTTGTTGATCGGCTTGGATCAATCTCTGGTTTGTTAATTTACTTGGATCGACCTTTGAATTGTTGATCGATTTGTGAGCTTCTTCTTGAGTTTGCTTGTAAATTGTGAAGATACGGTCAATTTGTTTAAGTCCTCTAATATTTGAAGCTTATAATAGTTTCAATATTCAATTCTTCAAAACTTGAGTGCTTCAATCTTCAAAACTTGAGAAGCTTCAATTTTTAGCTCTTAAGAGTTTGAGAGTTTTGGTCTTCAAAACTTGGGAGCTTCAGTCTTTAGATCTTGGGAGCTTAAGTCTTCAAAGCTTTAATATGTTTTTTGTTCATCAAAGTTTTAAGGGAGTTCTATTCTTCAAATCCTTAAAACCTCAACCTATGGATCTTTGGAGCTTTAGAATTTCAGTCTTCAAAGCTTCAACCTTCAATTCTTCCAATCTCCCCCACTAATGAAGGGGTAAGATCTTTATTTATAGAGATTTTTCATGGGCCTTATGTGGGCTCTGTTGGGGTTGATATCCTAAAGTCTCGTGTCCTGTAGTTTGTAAACAGTATATACGAACACCTGTGTTGTTAATATATGATATTTACTTCATATCTTGTATTTTGCTCGGTTATTTGTTTTATTTGCTTTACCACAAACCAATAAACATAAAATTCCTGGTTATCTGTATGTGACTCAAGCATGTATGTGGTGACATACAAGTGGATCATGTCTTGAGTGATAACCAAAATGGTCTGTAGTAAATGGATAAAGGAGGGAAACCTTATCCTGGTAACGCTACGGATGCGGCCCACTTTGTGGTATGGTCACAAGTGTTGTGACTTATCACAGATGATCTGACCTTGATCATTTGTGTTGGGGACATGCGAGCAGGGGCGTCCTATATAAAAAGTTTGATAAGACCTCACCACGAAGTGTTAATGTCTCGTTATATAACACCGTTCATGATAGAGCCTTCATTTCACTAGGATGACCATAGGTAACATGACCTCAATCCTGAGTGAATTGGGAACTCCTGCCATTGAGGGCGGTCCTTTGATTTGTATGGGTGCGAGTATCCAGGTCGCCGATTCAAACCTACCATTTTGGGGATTCGTCTGATTTGGGAGCTGGGAACTCAGCAACACAAGATGGAATTCACTCCTTCCCCGAGGCAGGGGTAAATAGGTAGATGACACCCTTAAGGGTTGATGCTGGGGCTTGAACGATGCGGTGCCACACACCTTCTCTTGGCCCGAGAGGTGTTCACACATAGTTGGACTACGTTGCATTGTTCATTAGAGGAATCAGTGGTACTTAAGGAGTGAGATGTAATTACAAGGGCAAAACAATAAATTGGCCCTAGTTGTACTCACGAGCATCTGTGAAGGGTCATCGTACTCATGATTGGTTATATCCGATGGACACAGAAATATATCTATGGTAAGAAGAGTTCAGCTATTGGTCTTTAGTGGAATCACTGATAGTTAACGGATGGTGGATCTTGTGGCTAAAGAGTTTAGTCAGCTATTTACGTACAGTTGGAACTTCGAGCCACAGGTCCATTAGGTCATTTGGGTGCTTAGATAAAGTCGAGAACCAGTGTTTGGGTTAATTTGAAATGTTCAAAATGACAAGATGAAGTTCAATTATATATTGATAATTGGACTGGTTAATTATATATGATATAATTGGCTAAATGTATAAGATACATTTTTTTGGAGGAAATTAGATATAAATATGATTTATATCAAGTAGAGGAGAAAATACTATAGTAGATATATGATATCAAACAATAGATATAAAATATAATATGATTATCTTTATTAATTAAATTAATTGATTAATTATTTGATAATTATTGGATTTATTCACGTTCAGACGTGGGAAGTGGGGCTGCGATGGTTATGGTAACCGGTGGATTAAAACAATGAAAATCGTTTTCATTTTGAATTAATCATGCATTCGTATTATCGCACGCCCAAAAGAATCCGTAAAAGTGATCTCGAGAGCCTATACGATAGAAGCTCGTTCTCTAAACGCATATATACATTTTTCCTAACCGATCGTTCAATCTTTCATACATGATCGTGTAGCTCTACTATACGATAAGCATTTCCGCTATACGATAGCAGAGTTTCATCTCCCACTTGCTTATCCTCTGCACGACGCATTCTCCTCCGGCCTCTACCATACTCACCAAAGCCCACTCTTTGGGTTTTTATCTTGTGGTGGTGTCAACCCCGCTGCAGTGTTCGTGTGCATTCTGATCGTGTTGTTGCAGTCGACATACTTGTCCGGTGCTGGTAGATCGGTGGGAGGTTTTCCACTACTTAGGGTTCAGACGTTCGAAGAGTGTCTTCATTTGGTATGAACCCTTTCCTTGTTAATTATTGTATTCTAAGCATGCTGATAATTAGATTATATGCATAACTTTATGTGTTGAATGTATATTGTTTGTGTTTCGGTCACTGTGAAATCGGAGCGATCTAAACCTGCTCATGGAACTCTCGGTATGAGATCCTTCAATTAGTATCAGAGCCAGGTTTCTGATACTCTGATTTCATCTGTTGTAATGAAATAACGTATACATTCATGGTGGGTGCATTTCTATGCTGTTTTAAATGTTAATTCTACTGTGGATGTGCCGGATTAATGGATGTTTTCAAGATGAATTGCCTCGGTTTGTTTAATTCCTTTTACATTTACGATTGTTTGTAATGGCCCTTGCGTTTTTGGGTATAAATAATCGTAATCGAGTTTGTATTCAAAATGTTTGAGGTCTTGAGTCGCTTGTCAAAGTTCTGGGCAAGTTTGCGGCTCTTAAAGGAAGGAGATGATCTAGGGTTGATCGCATCGTGCAGAAGAGGTTCTATGTGATTGTTGTCCATCGCATCGTGAAGATGAAGGTTTATGCAATCGCAGTTGAACGCATCAGTTAAACGATAGGGTATGCAATCAAGAGTTGGTCATATCGGGTTGACGATCGGGCACGCGATCACTGAGTATCATTTAAAGTGCGCGCGTTTGACTATCGTTTAGGTCAACAAGCTTCATCGCTTAAGGTAAATCGTTTACCAAGTTGCACGCATCGGTTAGACGATGAGACACATGCGTATCATTTAAAATGCTCTAGACGATCGTTTAAGTCAGCAAGCTTTAGTAACTGACTAAACGATCTCTTAGTAATTCAAGGTAAATCGTTTACCTGTCGTCGAGCTACACGATCGCTTGGACGATCAGGCTTCGCAGCCTCGTCGTCGTCTACGCGATCGTTTGCTAATGTTTCTATCGTCTAGTGTGCGCTGAACGATCGTCTACCTACTGAAGTTTGCTACATGATGAAGACCTCCTGATGGTTCAAGACCCGATTCGCCTGTGAAACGGTTTGCTCGATGAAAAATGTAATAGATAGGGTTTTTAATTCTGGTTTTTTTTTTTTTTTGTTCAAAGGCTCATCCCTGTCCATTAATCTCTTTGTTTAATACATGCGATGTATGCTTTATATGTCATATGGTATGCACATATAGTAAATCCCACCTTAGGCTATGCTATGATCATGCATCATCTCTTTGGCAGTTGGAGGCTGGTGAGATGACGATGTGAGTAGGCATCGGGCAAGTCGTCTCAGCTATGGCAGTGGGAGGACTCCAGTTAACTTTATAGAATAGATTTCTATTTTTAAATGATGTATATATTGTTTCTGAACTAAAAAGGAACCTTATTTCTGTAAAGTATTTGTTGCAATGTAAATACACTGTTTCTTTCAATTTGAGTAAAGTGTTTATTCATAAAGATGGTGTTTTTATTTGCACAGCAAATCTGGAATCGAATTTATATGTGCTAAGGCCGTTAGCCATTAATTCCCTCCATAATATTGAAATGTTAAGAACTGTCGTAACTCAATCAAAATGTCTACGAATTTCTCCAAAAGAAAATGCCTAACTTTGGCATCTACATTTAGAGCATATCAATCTCAATAGGATTGAGAGATTGGTGAAGAATGGACTTCTAAGTGAGTTAGAGAAAATTCTTTGCCAGTATGTGAATCTTGCTTTGAGGGTAAGATGACTAAATGACCTTTTACTAGAAAAGGTTCTAGAGCTAAAAAGCCTCTTAAGTTAGTACATTCTGACCTTTGTGGTCCTATGAATGTACGAGCTTGAGGTGGCTATGAATATTTTATCAGTTTTACTGATGATTACTCTAGGTATGGGTATGTTTATCTTATGCAACAGAAGTCTGAATCCTTTGAAAAGTTTAAAGAGTTCAAGGCTGAAGTTGAAAAAGCATTAGATAGACGGATTAAAACACTTCGATTAGATCGAGGTGGAGAGTTTTTGGATTCCATATTCCACGACTATTTGATAGAACATGTCATCGTTTCCCAACTCTCAGTGCCGAGTACACCTCAGTAGAATGGTGTAGCGGAGAAGAGAAATAGGACCTTGTTAAACATGGTTCACTCGATGATGAGTTACGCTTCCTTATCAGACTCGTTTTGGGGATTCGAAGTGGAGACTGCGGTATACATACTCAACTGTGTTCCCTCTAAGAGTGTTGCAAGAACATCTCTAGAGTTGTGAAACGGGTGTAAAGCTAGTTTACGTCATTTTCGCATTTGGGGTTGCCCTGCACATGTGTTTGAGGCTAATCCCAAGAAGTTGGAACCACGTCAAGGTTATGCCTCTTTGTAGGCTACCCCAAAGGTACACGAGGTAGTTATTTTTATGATCCAATGGAAAATAGGGTGTTTGTTTCAACAAACGCTACTTTCCTTGAGGAGGATCATATAAGGGAGCATAGTCCACGGAGCAAAGTCGTGTTGCGTGAGCTTTTCAATGAAACTACTGAAACTTCAACAACTGTTGTTAAAGAGTCTGCTACATCAACAAGAGTTGTTGATGGGAGTTCATCCAATAGGTCGGTTCCACCTCAAGGGTTGAGGGAACCTCGATGTAGTGGGAAGGTTGTGAACCCATCCATTCGCTATCTGGGTTTCACGGATATCCTTGCTATGGTAGTAGATGGCGACGTTGAGGATCCGTTGTCTTATAAGAAGGCAATAGAGGATGTTGACCAGGATGAATGGGTCAAGGCCATGGATAACAAGATGGAGTCGATGTACTTAAAATCAGTATGGGATCTTGTAGATCCGTCTAATGGGGTTTGCGCTCTAGGTTATAAATGGATCTACAAGCGCAAACGGGGTGCTGATGGGAAGGTACAGACCTTTAAGGCTCGACTTATGGCAAAGGGTTATACCCAGGTAAAGGGAATTGATTATGAAATGACTTTCTCGCCTGTTGCCATGTTAAAGTCGATCTGCATCCTCCTGTCCATTGCAGCTTATTATAATTATGAGATCTGGCAAATGGACGTCAAGACGACCTTTCTGAATGGCAATCTTGAGGAGACCATTTATATGGTGCAGCCCGAGAGATTCATAGCCCAAGGTTAAGAGCAAAAGGTTTGAAAACTGAATCGGTCCATTTTTGGACTGAAACAGGCGTCTCGATCTTGGAACATACGATTTGATGCTTCGATCAAGTCGTATGGCTTTGACCAAAATGTTGATGAACCTTGTGTCTACAAGAAGATCATCAACGCTTCAGTAGTCTTCTTAGTGTTATATGTAGACGATATCCTACTCATTGGGAATGATGTAGGTCTACTGTCTGCAGTTAAGAACTAGCTAGCGACCCAATTTCAAATGAAAGATTTAGGAGAGGCTCAGTTTCTTCTAGGTATACAGATCATTCGGGATCGCAAGAACAAAGTGCTAGCACTGTCTTAGGCATCGTACATTGACAAGATGTTGCTCAAGTACTCGATGCAGGACTCCAAGAGGGGCCTACTGCGATTCCGGCATAGAGTCACTTTGTCTAAGGAAATGTGTCCTAAGACGCCTCAAGAGGTTGAGGAGATAAAACGGGTCCCATATGCGTCTGTTGTTGGCAGTTTGATGTACGCGATGCTCTGTACTCGTCCAGACATCTGCTACGTTGTGGGCATAGTTAGTAGGTATTAGTTTAACCCAGGCCAGGGTCACTGGACGGTAGTGAAGAACATCCTCAAGTATCTTCAGAGAACGAGGGACTACATGCTCGTGTATGGTTTGAGGGATTTTATCCTTATAGGATCCACAGATTTTTACTTTCAGACTGATAAGGACTCTCGCATGTCAACATCAGAGTCAGTCTTTACTTTTAACAGAGGAGCTGTAATGTGGCGAAGCACTAAGCAGGGGTGCATTGCCGACTCCACTATGGAGGCGGAGTACGTAGTGGCTTGCAAAGATGCTAAGGAGGCCGTCTAGCTCAGGAAGTTCTTGACAGACCTAGAAGTTGTTCTAGATATGTCTAGGCCCATTACCTTCTATTGTGATAATAGTGGCTACAGTGTTTGAGGGTCACCTATGGAGCATGGGTTACAGGATTGCCCGTGGCTAAACTAGGGCAAGTGGGAGATTTTATTGAACTGGGCTTTTATACGCCCTAGTTTATTGTTATGTACTAAGTTTTTTGTACACCCCACTTCACTTTAGGACAAGTGGGAGATTGTTGGGGTTGATGCTCTAAAGTCTCGTGTCCTGTAGTTTCTAAATAGTATATACAAACACCTGTGTTGTTAATATATGATATTTACTTCATATCTTGTATTTTGCTCAATTATTTGTTTTATTTGCTTTACCACAAACCAATAAACATAAAATCCTTGGTTATCTGTATGTGACTCAAGCATGTATGTGGTGACATATAAGTGGATCATGTCTTGAGTGATAACCAAAACGGTCTATAGTAAATTGATAAAGGAGGGAAACCTTATCCTGGTAACGCTACGGACGCGGCCCGCTTTGTGGAATGGTCACAAGTGTTGTGACTTGTCACAGATGATCTGATCCTGATCATTCGTGTTTGGTACATGCGAGCGGAGGCTTCTTATACAAAGAGTTTGTATAAGACCTGACCACGAAGTGTTAATGTCTCGTTATATAACACCGTTCATGACAAAGACTTCACTTCACTAGGATGGCCATAGGTAACATGACCTCAATCCTGAGTGAGTTGGGAACTCCTACCATTGAGGGCAGTCCTTTGATTTGTATGGGTGCGAGTGATCAGGTCGCCGATTCAAACCTACCATTTTAAAGATTCGTTTGATTTGGGAGCTGGAAACTCAACTAAACAAGATGGAATTCACTCCTTCCCAAGGCAGGGGTAAGTAGATAGATGGCTCTCTTAAGGGTTGATTTTGAGGCTTGAACGATGTGGCACCACACACCTTCTCTTGGCCCGAGAGGTGTTCACATTTAGTTGGACTATGTTGCATTGTTCATTAGAGGAATCAGTGGTACTTAAGGAGTGAGATGTAATTACAGGGGCAAAACGGTAAATTGGCCCAGCTGTACTTACAAGCATCTATGAAGGGTCATCGTACTCATGATTGGTTATATCCAATGGACACAAAAATATATCTATGATAAGAAAAGTTTAGCTATTTATCTTTAGTGGAATCACTGACAGTTAACGGATTGTGGATCTCGTGGCTAAAGAGTTCAGTCAGCTATTCATGTACCGTTGGAGCTTCGAGCCACAGGTCCATTAGGTCACCTAGGTAGCTTGGATAAAGTCGAGAACCAATGTTTGGGTTAATTATAAATGTTCAAATTGACAAGAGGAAGTTCAATTATATATGATATAATTGGACTGGTTAATTATATATGATATAATTGGACTGGATTAATTTATTTGATATAATTGGCAAAATGTATGAGATACATTATTTTGGAAGAAATTAGATTAAATATGATTTATAAGTAGAGTAGAAAATACTGTAGTAGATATATGATATCAAACTATAAGATATAAATATAATATGATTATATTTATTAATTAAATTAATTGATTAATTATTTGATACTTAACGGATTTATCCATGTTGCGGACGTAGAAAGTGAGGCTGGATGGTTATGGTAACTGGCGGATTAAAACAGTGAAAATCATTTTCATTTTGAATTAATCGTGCATTCGTATTATCCCTTGCAAAAGAATTCGTGAAAGTGATCGTGAGAGCCTATACGATAGAAGCTCGTTTGTCTAAACGATCATCTGCCTCACGTTATTTCTAAACGATCGTATACGTTTTTCTAAATTATCGTTCAGTCTTTCATACACGATCGTGTAGTTTACTATACGATAAGCATTTCGCTATACGATAGCAGAGTTTCATCTCATTTTTATTATCATCTACACGACGCATTCTCCTCCGTCCTCTACCAAACTCACCAAATCCCACTCTTTGGGTTTTTGACGACGAAGAGACCCGAGTTTCTCTTGTGTTGGTGTCGGCCCCGCTGCAATGTTTGTGTGCATTCTGATCATGCTGTTGCAGTTGACATACATGTCGGGCGCTGGTAGATTGGTGGGAGGTTTTCCGTTGCTTTAGGTTCAGACATTCGAAGAGTGTCTTCATCTGGTATGAACCCTTTCCTTGTTAATAATTATATTCTGAGCATGCCAATAATTAGATTATATGCATAACTGTATGTGTTGAATGTATATCGTTTGTGTTTTAGTCACTGTAAAATCAGAATGATCTAAACCCGCTCATGGAACTCTCAGTATGAGATCCTTTAATTGGTATCAGAGCCAGGTTTCTGATACTCCGATTTCATCTGTTGCAATGAAATAACATATACATTCATGGTGGGTGCATTTCTACATTGTTTTAAATGTTGATTCTACTGTGGATGTGCCGGATTACTAGATGTTTTTGGGATGAATTGCCTCAGCTTGTTTAATTCCTTTTACATTTGTAGTTGTTTGTAAAGGCCCTTGCGTTTTTTGGGCATAAATAATCGTAATCGAGTCTGTATTCAAAATGTTTGAAGTCTTGAGTCGTTCGTCGAAGTTCTGGGCAAAGGTTGTGGCTCTTCGATGAAGGAGATGACCTAGGGTTGATCGCATCGTGCAGAAGAGGTTCTATGCGATCACTGTCCATCGCATCGTGAAGATGGAGGAGTATGCGATCGTGGTTGAACGCATTAGTTAAACGATGGGGTATGCGATCAAGAGTTGGTCACATCGGGTTGACGATCGGGCACGCGATCGCTGAGTATCGTTTAATGCGCGTGCGCGTTAGACGATCGTTTAGGTCAGCAAGCTTCTGATAACGGGCAGAAATGCATGTTATCATAGTGCTAAGTTCTTAAACAATGCTGGCTTGCATTGATAAAATATGTTAAATTGCGTCCAAAAAGCATTAAGTTTATTATATTACGGCCGCATGCGTTCATCACATAGAAACAGTTGATTTTTGTGTTTTTATGCAGAAAATGCGTTGACGCAAGGCAGAAATTGCGATCGTAGAAAATCATTGGTTGAGCGCAATGCATGTTTTTATGCAGAAATGCATGTTATCATAGTGCTTGCAACATTTTCTCAAGAAGGATTTCCACAACCTGGTCAGCGTAATTTGGTGGGCGCATCTGGGTGAAATGTATCATAAATCACGATGGGACAGAAAGCTGATGAATCTCGAATCCGAATTAAGTTGACAACCGCTAACGAACAAGTACATTCAGCTTTTCAGTGACAAATATTCGGCGCATCAGTCAGGAATTAAAGTCGTCCCATTTGTGCAATCATGAGAGAGAAACAACCTTTCACCCTAGAAGTTCTATAAATACCAAAGGCATCCTTCAGAAAAAAGGTTCAGCAGTTTTTATGAGTTCACCGTTCTGTTCATAGTTTAGCCTTGTTCTTATATCTTCTTTCATTTTACGGCGGACGCAAGAGAAGAAGGTTATGCCGACAGATATTTTCGGTAAGCTTGGGAGAGTGCTGGAAGTTGCCAGAACAGAGAGAGGGCCGACGCCTGCGGAAGCAGGAATATCTTTGGAACCGAATAGAGATTGACAGTGTAAAAGCCTCGGCCAACAAGGAATTGCTACTAGGCTCTCTACCTTTATCTTCCATTGCTATTTTGACTCAAGCTCATTTATAAAAATGGAATTTCCTTCTCTATATCTGTTCACTCTCTGTTATTTACGCATGAGTAGCTAAATCTGTTGAATGGGTTGAGAAGCATTTAGTTAGCACAACTAGGAATCTTCATTTTATGCGATTATCTTGTATTATGTATGCTTCATTCGTCCATTAGAGATACTCGAGAGGGTAGTCTATGGACAGGATCTAGGCTTAGGAAAGTCAGGTTAGAATCTAGGCTCGGGAGAGTCAGATTAGAATGCATGATCAAGAGATAGGAGCTTAGGAATAAGCACTATTTGCTATTAACGCATCACATGCATCCTTGAGATAGGATATGATTGTGTGCGGTCACCTTCCCTTTATGCATCTTGCATCATCATATAGACAAGAGTATAGACTTAGGAATAAGCTCTATGGACACTTTTGCATTCAACACATGCATCCTAGACTTAGGAGCATCGCATTTGCATGGAAAATGACTTGCTGTTCATGGTTGTAGCGTGATAGTTTGACGCATCCCCAGGTAACGCTAGCTAAAGACTTTCTGAACCCGTTCATCCACATACTCAGTGCATCTATCACGCAATTCGACTTTTCTCAAATCTACTGCATTTATTTATTTTTCATCACTGCAAACAACAACCTTAACAACTATTGATTTATTTGGTTACCGCAAAGTTTTCATAAAAATTACCACCGCAACCTGTTTTCACAAGTCCCTGAGTTCGACCCTGGACTTACCAGGAAACTCAGTGGAATTTACACTTGGATTCCCTAAGGAAACTTGAGTGCTAAATGCAATTTCACTATCACATATCATCCATAATTTCACTTCATAAAATAACGCATCAGCTTCATCGCTTAGTAACTGACTAAACGATCTCTTAGCATCACAAGGTAAATCGTTACCAAGTTGTACGCATCGGTTAGATGATGATATGCTCGTGTATCGTTTAAAGCGCGCTAGACAATCGTTTAAGTCAGCAAGCTTCATCGCTTAATAACTGACTAAACGATTGCTTAGTAACTCAAGGTAAATCGTTTACCTATCGTCGCGCTATACGTTTGCTTGGACGATCAGGCTTCGCAGTCTCGTCGTCGTCTACGCGATCATTTGCTAATGTTCCTATCGTTTAGTGCGCGCTGAACGATCGTCTATCTACTGAAGTTTGCTACACGATGAAGACCTCCTCGCGGTTCAAGACCCGATTCGCCTATGAACCGGTTTGCTCGATGAAGAATGTAACAGATAGGGTTTTTCATTCCGGTTTTGTTTTTTGTTCAAAGGCTCATCCCGGTACATTAATCTCTTTGTTTAATACATGCGATGTATGTTTTATATGTCATATGGTATGCACATATAATTAATCCCACCTTAGGTTATGCAATGATCATGCATCATCTATTTATTGTAATTGTTATAATTTAGAGAAGCATGATTTTAATTATGTAAGAGCATGCTCATGCATCATATAATATAAGAGTTATATTTATGCATGCATAAAAAGCATTGACATGCATAATCTTTATATTATAATTCTTATAGTATAAGGGTGAATGATAGTATGTTTGCTTGGTTATTTGATAACGGGCAGAAATGCACGTTATCATAGTACTAAGTTCTTAAACAATGTTGGATTGTATTGATAGAATATGTTAAATTGCATCCATTAAGCATAAACTCTACAATATTGCGGTCGCATGTGTTCAACGCATTAGGGCAGTTGATCTCTATATTTTTGTGCAGAATAATGCGTTAACGCAATGCAAAGAATGCAATCATAGGAATACATCGGTCGAGCGCAACTTCATCGCAAAACTTTGCGTTGATCGTGCTTGTAAACATTCACCTAAGAAGAATCACCGCAACATGGTGGGCACATCCGGTCGAAAAGACAATTAAGATCGATGGGATAGAAAGCTGACAGCAGTCGGATCCAAATTAAGTTGACAGCCGATAACGGTCACAAAGTACATCCAGCTTTATCAATGAAAACTATCCGACACATCAGTCAGGAATTAAAGTTGTCCCATCTGTACAACCAGGGGAGAGAAGCCGCCTTTCACCTTTGATGCCCTATAAATACCAACGCCTTTCACCTTTCACCTGCATTTTTATTCTGTACTTTATCTTTTATCTATTCAATGGAAGTTCTATTTCTACATCTGCTCACTCTCTTAATACGCATGAGAAGCTAAACTAGTTGAATGGGTTGAGAAGAACTAAGTTAACATGATCTAGGAAGTTCATTGCTTGCGATTGTCTTGTTTTATGCTGTGCGAAACATCCTTTTAGAGTTGCTCGAGAGAGAATCTAAAGAAAGAACCTAATGTCTTAAGAGAGCTAGGTTAGAATCTGACTTGAAAGAGTAAGATTAGGCCTGCATAAACAAAAAATAGGGACTTAGAGATAAGATCTGTTTGTCAACTTGCATCGCATGCATCCTAGGAATAGGAATGATATTATGTGGTTGCCTATTTGTGTGAATGTCATGTTGTCATTGCATAAATAAAAATAGAGGTTTATGTGTAAACCCTGTATCCTTATCACATATTTATCGCATGCATTCTAGCTTTAGAAGCAGTGGCATTCACGCCCAGAGGTGGTTTACTATTGTATGTATGTTGCATGATCGTAAGGCATGAACGCAACCTAGGGAGTGTTAGCCGAAACTCTTCTCAACCCGTTCACCGCATATTCATCGTATTTCCCATTGTCAACTCTTTTCAAACTTTGCTGCATTTATTATTATTTTCATTAATGCAACAACAAACAAACCACCTTCTTTATTTTACTGGTTACCGCAAGTTTTCATAAAAATCTCTAACACAGCTATTTTCACAAGTCCCTGTGTTCGACCCTGGACTTACTAGGAAACTCAGAGAAATTTACACTTAAATTCTGCTGGGAAACTTGATTGCACAACTTAATTCCATCAATGCATATCATCCATTTTCCATATTTAATAAAATAACGCATCAAGTTTTTGGCGCCGTTGCCAGGGACTTCGGTAAAATAGTTGTTAACAGTAATTTTTGTGAATTCTTTGCAGAATTCTCAATCTCTGGCAAACTGCGACCCGTAGATTGAGAGAACATTTCGAAGAAGATTAAGAAACTGTCAATAGCAACCACAATCTGATAAAGAAGAGATGGCGGAGCAGCCTAGGAATGAAGCACCAAACAACAATAATGTCATTGCAAATCCAATTCTATTGGCCAACGATCGCAATAAGCCCATTAGGGACTATGCATTGACAAACCTCTATGATTTCTCTCGGGAATCATGAGGCCTGCCTTAAGACGGAAGTAGATTTGAAATGAAACTAGTGATGCTGCAGGTAATCCAGGCTGCAGGTCAATTCAGAGGAAGAGGTGGCGAGGATCCGCACGCCTACCTCCGAAGTTTTATTAAAATCTGCAATACTTTTGTGTTCCCAAATATCTCTACTAAGGAGGTTCGACTAACGCTGTTTCAATTTTCTCTCTGTGATCAGGCTAGGAAATGGGCTTACTCGCTCGAACTAGGAGAGATCACTTCTTGGGAGTAGGAGGTGGAGAAGTTTATGAAGAAGTATTTCCCACCTATAGAGAACACGAGACAAAAAAAGCTTATTACTAATTTTGAACAAGACATGGACGAATTGCTCAGCGATGCCTGGGCGAGGTTTAAAAGGTTGGTTCGAGATTGTCTGCATAATGAGCTGCCAGGCTGTCTTCAGATGGAAATTTTCTACCACAGTTTGAATCCTACTTTGCAGACTGCTGCCAATGCGGTAGCAGCTGGTGGTCTGCTTGACAAGACTTATGATGAGGCGAAGAATATCCTAGATCGCATCTCCAAGAATCATGAAGACTGAAGGGAGAGCGACTAGAGATTAAAACTCAAAGATTCTGATGCAAATAACAGTGTTATTGTTTCATTGCAGTACCAAATGACTGCAATGATGAATTTGATTCAAGGAATGACGATCAACAACCCAACACCGCAAGGTGGGCAAATGAATGCAATAAGTCAAAACACCGCAAGATGTGCGACTTGCGGTGATGGGCATGCGATGGAGGATTGTCCACAAAACCCACAGTCTGTATATTTTGTAAAGAACAACCCTTTTTCCAACACCTACAACCCCGGGTCGAAAAACCACCCAAACATTGCTTGGAAGAATCCACAACAAAATTTTCAATCTGTGACACAAAAAGAAAGGCCACCAGGGTTCTTTCAATGCAGCAATGGTCAACAGAGCAACCAAGCAAGTAGTTTACAAAAACCACTGCAATCTTCTTCCCTAGAAGGCCTATTGAAGCAATATATAGAGAAAAATGAGACAGTGCTTCAAAGCCAGGCTACATCCATCCGCAATCTTGAATTGCAATGGGCCAAATTACAAATGAGCTCAAAAGTAAATCGCAATGGGCACTGCCAAGTTCAACCGAGCTTCCACGCAACCCAAGGGGTTCAGGTAAGGAGCAATGTCAGGTTGTGACATTGCGCAGTGGAAAGACTGTGGAGGGAGAAAAGAAGGTGCATAACAGATCAACCTCCATCGCAGCTGAACCTGCGATTGCGGCAACGCAAGAAAAAGAAAAAGAAAATGAAGCAGTAGAACCTAAGGTTACGTCAACCTCAAAGTCAAATGAAACAGGAACCGTGAAAGTCCAGTTACCACCTTTCCCTCAGAGGCTAAAAAAGAAGAAAAATGAAGAGGTACAGTACCAACGCTTCCTATCTATGTTAAAGCAATTACATGCTAACATTCCTTTTTGTGAAGCGATTAAGGAAATGTTTGCCTATGCCAAGTTTTTGAAGGACATGGTAACCAAGAAAAGAGGCGCTGGAAAATTTGTCATGGCGGCATTAATGTAAAGTTCCAATTCTATTATCCCACCGAAGATGAGCGATCCTGGGAGCTTCACCCAGATTACCCTTTTTTTCTAGAAGAGGATATGACCGTGGTAGTTACTAGCCCTACTGCCAGTACCCACCGCCCAAGCCTTTTAATCTAAATACCAACCTGTTTAAAACATTAGTAATATACGCATACAGCAAACCTCCCTTAAGGTTCTACAAAGATTACATAAATACATGTATACAGCCATGACATAACATTAACAGAAAAATATTCACAGATGGCCCAAACATTCCTAAAGAAGCCTTAGTCCCTCTCAAAACATGTGTACATAAACAGATCATCAACCTAAGTCTTCTTAATAAGCCGAGTCTTTCAGTGGCAAGCAACAGCAGGATTAACCCTGAGGAAACCGACCACTACTTGAAAAGGGAAAACACAGAAATTATGTGAGCTAAAAGCCCAGTGAGTGACTATAGAATCGTATAACATCAAGCATTCCATCACTATAAACATGTAAATATACTAATGAGTAACTCAAGCAATTGTCTCTAAATGTAGCTTTAAACCATTCTTAGACATCATTAAACATCATTATTCCCTAGTTGAGAACGAGCCTAACTGCTTTAGCTCCCAACATTTATTACCAGCCAAGAGACCCATACTTCAGCCTCCTATTCATAACTGCCTACATGCACGTGGCCATGCTAAGTACCATCATATCTTAAGTACTTTTGCTCAGATACCTTCTCAAACTTGTCCTTCAGTATCGAGCTAATAAGATATCTTCTCAAATGTCCTTCGGTATCAAGTTGGTCAGGTACCTTCTCAAATGTCCTTCGGTACCAAGTTGGTCAGATACCTTCTTAAATGTCCTTCGGTATCAAGTTGGTCAGGTACCTTCTCAAATGTCCTTCGATACTTGGGTATTTTGTAACATCAAATTAAGTTCCATTGCCTATCATTTACACAAGAACTCATTCTCTCCTAGCCTTCCCCTAGGAAGCATATTATAAAATTAGAAACTTAACTTTTGTAGTGATTACATGACATAACTTGGCCTGTTTTACACATATACAAGCCGGGAAACATGAATTAAGTTATTCTCCAACCATTTGTTGTTTGGAGAAGTATAAATTCATCATTAATGTCGCTATAACTTACTTGTTCTTATATACATAAGTATTGGAAACATTAATTCACTTAGTCACTCACTGCTCTTCAAGGCTCTTAATGGTTTATACGCCTCTCCTAGCTCTTCTTGGCCTAAAAGAACATAATTCCTGGTTAAACTGCTTAGAATTCTTAGGAAAATACCTCAAATAATTCATTTACTAAAGGAACTTTCATCAATAAAGACAGCTCTACTGGTAAGATCCTCATGAGCAAGATCAGCGAGATCAGTAAGATCCTTACTAGCGAGATCAACGAGATCCTTGCTAGCAAGATCAGCGAGATCCTTGCTAGCAAGATCAAGCTTTTCCTGGAAAATTTTCATCATAGCGTTACTCACCTTACCAGCAATACTCAGCCCAATTCCTAGCGATATTTTCTTCTAGAGCGAGATCCTTACCATAAAATTAGCGAGATTTCCTTTATAAGCGAGATCCTCATTCCCATATCTCGCTATAACTCCCCACAGTGAACTATTTGTTTGTTCTTCCCAAGCAGTTGTCTGTTTATGCACTGATTCCGTGTTATAACTTCAAAAATTCATAACTCAAAATCCAGAGATCTTTTCAAGAAACTTTCTTCTACAAACTTGTTTAGAATTGAGCTAATTTCTTACCTTAAAATTTCAGCCGAGTATTCCTTATAGTTTGGCCTGAAACTTCCAATCTTCACCTCGAGCCCTGACTAACCCGAGATTCTGCCTCCTCTACACTTTCTTCACTTCTTGTTCTTCTCCTCCTGCAATCTTTCTTCGGCAAGACAATCTCACAAACTCGATTCTCTTAGTTTTTGAATGGCACTGATTTTACTAAATTTTCTTATGTCAATTGCTGAAACCATGCTTTTGAATTTCTTCTTCCAGAAACTTCTCGCTGCCTTCCGAGTTCAAGGGTTAACCGCCACGTCACACCTCATTTAATATGTTTTTCCTTCCCTTCCATCATAATCTTTATAAATAAACATGAATTGATACTTTAATAAATATGTAATATAACATTCCTTTGGCTAATAAGCTTATCTAAAAAATCTAGAGTTCGGGGTTTACACTTGGGGGCCAGCATAAATTTGATGTCGTTGTCAATCTTTCGACAACTAAATGTGCGGAAACTTGTGCCCACATCTGTGCTCTCCAACTGACCGACAGATCTCTGGTTCATCCAGAGGGTAAGGTCTGTCTCTTATACACATCTAGATGTGTATAAGAGACAGGTGTGCGACTTGCGGTGACGGGGATGCGATGGAGGATTGTCCATAAAACCCACAGTCTGTATATTTTGTAAAGAACAAACCTTTTTCCAACACCTACAACCCCGGGTGGAAAAACCACCTAAACTTTGCTTGGAAGAATCCACAACAAAACTTTCAGTCTGTGGCACAAAAAGAAGGGCCACCAGGGTTCTTTCAACGTAGCAACGGTCAGTAGAGCAACCAAGTAAGTAGCTCACAACAACCACTGAAATCTTTTTCCCTAGAAGGCCTATTGAAGCAATATATAGAGAAAAATGAGACGGTGCTTCAAAGTCAGGCTACGTCCATCCACAACCTTGAATTGCAAATGGGCCAGATTGCAAATGATCTTAAAAGGAGACCGCAAGGGGTGCTGCCAAGTTCAACCGAGCTTCCACGCAACTCAGGGGGTTCAGGTAAGGAGCAATGTCAGATTATGACATTGCACAGTGGAAAGACTGTGGAAGGAGAAAAGAAGGAGCAAAACAGATCAACCTCTATCGTAGTTGAACCTGCGATTGCGGCAACGTAAGAAGAAGAAAAAGAAAATGAAGCAGTAGAACCTGAGGTTGCGTCAACCTCAAAGTCAAATGAAACAAGAACCATGAAAGTTCAGTTACCACCTTTCCCTCAGAGGCTAAAGAAGAAGAAAAACGAAGAGGTGTAGTACCAACTCTTCCTATCTATTCTAAAGCAATTACATGTTAACATTCCTTTTAGTGAAGCAACTGAGGAAATGCCTGCCTATTCCAAGTTTCTAAAGAACATGGTAACCAAGACAAGAGGCGCTAGAAAATTTGTCACGGTGGCATTAACGCAAAGTTTCAAATTTATTATCCCACCGAAGATGAGCGATCTTGGGAGCTTCATTATTCCTTGGTCCATAGGAGGACTCTATATTGGGCAAGCCTTGTGTGACTTGGGGGCTAGCATAAATTTGATACCGCTGTCAATCTTTCGACAACTAAATGTGGGGCAACTTGTGCCCACATCTGTGACTCTCCAATTGGCCGACAGATCTCTGGTTCATCCAGAGGGTAAGGTGAAGGACATGCTGATCACAATTGATAAATTTATTTTGCAAGCTAACTTCATCATCCTGGATTATGAGGCCGATAAAGATGTGCCCATCATTTTGGGGCGACCCTTCCCATCTACGGGTCGTGCTCAAATTGATGTGCACAAGGGCGAGATCACTTTGAGCATAAACGAACAAAAGCTCAAATTTAATATAACTCGTGCCATGAAATTTCTTGATGAGGAAGACCTGCAAGATTCGGAAGATGACTTGAATTTGATTGAAGAAGAAAAGTCTGATAAAAAGTATGAAGAAGAGGATGTCGACACATCTGTAGCTGCCTGCAATGTGATCGTAGGAAAAACAAACAAAGAAGAAGGATCGATCGCAACGCAAGAAGAATAGCCGAAGGAAGAAAGAAAAATAACGCAACCTTCTCTCGTGGAGCCACCAATCCTTGAACTAAGAACCCTACCAACACACCTGAAGTACGCATTTCTAGGGTAGAATGAGAAGCTGCCAGTGATAATTTCCTCCGCACTCAACGCAGATCAAGAGAATGCATTGATGAGCATTCTCAAAAAGCATGTGCGAGCAATCGGCTGGACGCTCACTGATATCAGAGGTATTAGCCACGCGTACTGCATGCACCACATTCATCTTAAGGACGACCATAAAGAAACCATTAAGAATCAACGCAGACTTAATTCTGCGATGAAAGAGATCGTCAAAAAGGAGATTATCAAGTGGCTAGATGCGGGCATTATCTATCCCATTGCAGATAGCACGTGGGTCAGCCTCGTGCAATGTGTGTCGAAGAAGGGCAGAATGATGGTAGTCCCTAATGAGAACAATGAATTAATACCGCAGAAGACCATCACTGGATGTCGCATTTGTATGGACTACCGCAAATTGAATGCGGCCACAAAGAAAGATCACTTTCCTCTGCCATTCATCGATCAAATACTGGACAGATTGGCAGGGAATGATTTTTACTGTTTCTTGGATGGATATGCCGGGCACAACCAGATCATGATAGCTCTTATAGACCAAGACAAGACCACATTCATCTGCCCATATGGGACGTTCACTTTCCGCCGCATGCCATTCGGCCTCTGCAATGCACCAAGCACGTTCCAGAGGTGCATGATGGCAATCTTTTCAGATTATCTCGAGGACTCAGTAGAAATATTTATGGATGACTTCTCGGTTTATGGGAACACTTATGAAGTCTGTTTGGCCAATTTGGAGAGAATTCTAAAAATATGTGAAGAGACGAACTTGGTGCTTAACTGGGAAAAATGTCACTTCAGGGTGACAGAGGGTATAGTGTTGGGGCACAAAGTCTCTCAAGAAGGGTTGGAGGTGGACAAAGCAAAGATTGATGCAATTGAAAAGCTTCCACCTCCAACCAACGTGAAGGAAGTACGAAGCTTCCTAGGGCATGTTGGGTTCTATAGACGATTCGTTAAAGACTTTTCTAAGATAGCAAGATCATTGAGTGCGTTACTAGAGGCAGATAGAAAGTTTGAATTTGACAACAATTGCCTCAACTCATTTCGAATTTTAAAGGATGAGTTGATTACCGCACCCGTCTTAATTGTGTCGGATTGGACACTGCCGTTCGAAATCATGTGCGACACAGGCGGGTATGTGATGGGAGCTACATTAGTGCAAAAGAAGAAAAAAAAATTTCACCCCATCGCATATGCGAGTAAAACCCTGAACCCTGCTCAACTTAATTTTACCATCATCGAAAAAGAGTTCCTGGCTATAATTTTTGCGTTGGAAAAATTACGAGCATTCTTGTTGGGAACCAAGGTACTCATGCTGATCACTCGTCAATCAAATATTTGATGGCAAAAAAGGACGCAAAGCCAAGATTGATCGATGGGTTCTCCTCCTTCAAGAATTTGATATCGAGATAATTGATCGAAAAGGGACAGAGAATCAAGTTGCGGATCACTTGTCCAGACTGAAAATCTTGAGGTTGACCGTAATGAATCTGAAGTAAGTGTCATGTTCCTGAACGAGCAGCTGTTTTGCATAGAAGAACTGCCATGGTATGCGAACATCGTTAATTATTTGGTCTGTGAACAATTTCCTGATGATTACACCTACCATCAACGGAAAAAGCTCAAGAATGAATGTAGACACTATTATTGGGATGCGCCAAATCTGTATAAAAGAGGTGCAGACCAAATCATTCGATTATGCGTACCAGATGCTACTCAACAACGTATATTGTCACAATGCCACGATTCACCTTATGGAGGGCACTTTGGAGGACAACGTACTGCAGCCAAAGTTTTACAAAGTGGATTCTTCTGGCCTTCATTATTTAAGGATGCTGCTGACTACACAATGAAATGTGATCGGTGCTAGTGCACTGGCAACATTTCATGGAAGAATTGAATGCCGATGAATACTATCTTTGAGCTGGAACTATTCGACATATGGGGAATTGATTTCATGGGATCATTCCCACCTTCAAATGGTAAGCACTATATTTTATTAGCCGTTGACTATGTCTCCAAGTGGGTAGAGACAGTTGCATGCGCTGCAAGTGATGTGGCAGTAGTCTCCCAATTCCTGAAGAAAACAATTTTAACCCGTTTTGGCACTCCCCGTGCTATCATAAGTGATGAAGGATCACACTTTGTCAACCACATTATAAAGGAGCTGCTGTACAAGTACAACATCCTCCACAAAGTGGCCACCGCATACCATCTACAAACAAATGGCCAAGCTAAAGTGTCCAATCGGGAAATTAAATCGATACTTGAGAAGGTAGTCAAACCTTCACAGAAAGATTGGGCAATGAAGCTTGATGATGCATTATGGGCATACCGAAACGCATTTAAAACACCTATAGGCATGTCCCCCTATGCATTGGTATTCGGCAAAGCGTGTCACTTGCTCTTGGAGCTGGAATATAAAGCATTGTGGGCGGTCAAGAAACTAAATTTCAATTTAAAGGAAGCAGGAGAAGCATGGAAAATGCAATTGGTCGAGCTAGAAGAATGGAAGAACAACGCATATGAAAATGCGAAAATTTATAAGGAGCGCACCAAGCGCTGGCATGATTAACGCATATATGGAAAGAACCTCTAAGTCGGACAGAAGGTCTTGCTTTTCAATACACGTTTGCGACTCTTCCCGGGAAAGCTAAAGTCTCGTTGGTCCGGACCGTTCATAATTCGACAAGTACTTCTGCATGGCGCGGTGGAATTATCAAATGACAATGGTACCAACATATTCAAAGTCAATGGGCAACGAGTAAAGGTATACCATGGAGAAGACTGGCATCGCCAAGTCGACTTCATGGAACTAAGAAACTTTGAATAAATAAGGGAGTAGGTAGTCCCTGCGTTGTCACATGATCGCAATTTCTTAGGGACGTAAGTTTTGGAAAAGTTCTACAAAATCTTCATTATCTTTCAGCTATCTTTTCATTTTTCAATTCTATTTCTACAAAAAAAAATAAAAAAAAAATTAATTTGCGTTAACGATTTTTCTTTTGTTTAAAATAATTTGACCCTCTCTTTGTTTTTCTTACAACGATAGAGGTGCTGGATTACAGCAATGTTACGGGAAGAAACATCATCTTATTCCATCACCGCAACCCACAGAAGAAAGATCGTTGCAAGGATGGATGCGTCAAACAATGCAGGCGACATCGCAAAATTTGGGGGTGTACTCTTCCTTATCTTTATTTCAAATTTTGCACTATCACATTGCATTTCGCTTTTCCAAGTTTTATCACTAGTCCTTCTTGATTACCACAATCATTTAACAAGGAGATAAATTTAGTAGTTTACCGCATTCTTTTTCTTTACCAAGTAAGATTTCAATGATAAAAAATATGCTTCTATTTCTTTCGTATATATTAGAGTCAACTTAATCTTAAGATAGTCACCTCATAAAATATTTCTAGAAGTTAGGGGTTTGATAGCTTTCTTTCAAACTCTCTTTACAACGTATTCTAGAACATCGCATAATTTATTTTAATCTTTTGGCAATGGGGACATTGCCGCATTTTAAATTTGGGGGTGAGGTATTTATTTTTTGACCTTGCTATTTTTGGTTCTATAAAAAAAACATTTTTGAGAATAACAACTCAACTGTCAACGCAAAGGGGAAACCCATGTTGATAAGGGTTAAGTTATGAAAGTCACTTACTCGTAGTTGGATGTCCGCATGACACACGTGGGGGCAAGCCAAAATGAAAGTAAGTTTTCAGGATCAATGCATAAATCAATGACCGCAACTCCAATGCCAAATCGGTATGAGTTTAGTCTGAGAAGAGTGCATTGCTCGTAGTTGGATGTCCGCATGACACCAGTGGGGGCAAGCCAAAACAAAGGCAAGACACTCGGATCAGCGCAAGGTCAGAAAAAATAGCAATGAAGAAAATTTTGTGCAAGGATAAATCTTTTGTCACCCCAGTAGAAATTTTCTTTTTAAAATAAATCATGCGATGTTCCAGAATTTAGTAAAGTCCTTTTGAAAGTTAAACTTGCAGTCCCTAGGTCTTAGAAATATTTTAAGAGTAGACTTGAATAAGACTTAAGAAAATTCTAGTATATAGGATTTGAATGAAGTATCCTTGAGAAATCTAGGAAAAAAACTTTATGGTTAACTTGCTAAGGAAATCTTTAGCATATGCTTGAGGACACGCATTGTTTAAATTTGGGGGTGTGATAATGGGCAGAAATGCACGTTATCATAGTACTATATTCTTAAACAATGTTGGATTACATTGATAAAATATGTTAAATTGCGTCTATTAAGCATAAACTCTACAATATTGCGGTAGCATGCGTCCAACGCATTAGGGCAGTTGATCTCTATATTTTTGTGCAGAATAATGCGTTAACGCAATGCAAAGAATGCGATCATAGGAATACATCAGTTGAGCGAAACTTCACCGCAAGACTTTACGTTGATCGTGCTCGTAAACATCCACCCAAGAAGAACCACCGCAACATGGTGGACGCATCCGGTCGAAAGGACAATTAAGATCGATGGGACAGAAAGCTGACAGCAGTCGGATCCAAATTAAGTTGACAGCCGATAACGATCACAAAGTACATCCAGCTTTATCGGTGATAACTATCCGACACATCAGTCAGGAATTAAAGTTGTCCCATCTATACAACCAGGAGAGAGAAGCCGCCTTTCACCTTTGATGCCCTCTAAATATCAAATGCATTCTTTAGAGAAGGGGTTAAGCAATCGATTACTTCATCACTTTACAAGTTCACACCTCTATTCATAGTTTTCTTTTCCATTTCACGACAGAGCTAGAGAAGAGTGGTGACGTCGGAGATCGTCCAAGGCAGCTCGAGAGAGAACCTTGGGGCGTAAGAGCTGAGAGCGGGTTGACTCTCGTGAAAGCAAGAATATCTTTAGAGCACGAGTAGAACAGTGTAACAGCTGGTGGCAAGAAATTACTCTAGGTTCTTTACTATACTTGCATTGTTATTCTGTACTTCATCTTTTATCTATTCAATGGAAGTTCTATTTCTACACTGCTCATTCTCTTAATACGTATGAGTAGCTAAACTAGTTGAATATGTTGAGAAGAACTAAGCTAACATGATCTAGGAATTTCATTGCTTGTGATTGTCTTGTTTTATGTTGTGCGAAACATCCCTTTAGAGTTGCTCGAGAGAGAATCTAAAGAAAGAACCTAATTTCTCGAGAGAGCTAGGTTAGAATCGGACTTGAAAGAGCAAGATTAGCCTGCATAAATGAGAATAGGGACTTAGAGATAAGCTCTATTTTTCAACATGCATCGCATGCATCCTAAGAATAGGAATGATATTATGCGGTCGCATATTTGTGTGAATGTCATGTTGTCATTGCATAAATAGAAATAGAGGTTTATGTGTAAACCCTGTACACTTATCGCATATTTATCGCATGTGTTCTAGCTTTAGAAGCCGTGGCATTCACGCCAAGAGGTGGTTTACTATTGTATGCATGTTGCATGATCGCAAGGCATAAACGCAACCTAGGGAGTGTTAGCCGAAACTCTTCTCAACCCATTCACCGCATATTCATCGTATTTCCTGTTGCCAACTCTTTTCGAACTCTGCCGCATTTATTATTATTTTCATTAACGCGACAACAAACTAACCACCTTGATTATTTTACTGGTTACCGCAAGTTTTCATAAAAATCTCTAACGCAACTATTTTCACAAGTCTCTGTGTTCGACCCTTGACTTACGAGGAAACTCAGAGGAATTTACACTTGAATTCCGCTGGGGAAACTTGAGTGCACAACGTAATTCCATCAACGTATATCATCCATTTTTCACATTTAATAAAATAACGCATCATTATTACGCGTTATATAAAAGTTATATAGTAATGACCGGACATTGCATGAAGCATGACACATAGATTACTTTATAATTGTTATAAACGCCTCGTTGTACGCAATATTTTTTAGTTATTTCTTTTTAAGAGTTAAAGAGAAATTAGAACTAAAAGAAATAAGAAAGACATGCATGCTCACTTATGTTTAATTCATGTTTTAAAATGTTTAAAACTTGGATCACATATACCTAAGATCACGGTTCTAATATGATTAGTAACCCAAGGCTTTAATCTTTTAATTAGTTTAATAGGATTAACTTGGGTAATAAAATGTTAAAGTGTAGCAAATCTATCTATAAGGGACCTTTTGTCTAAGGCGAGTTATGTTTAGGCTGGGGTATTTAAGTTGACTGAAACGTAACACCCCTACCTGGGAACTTACCTAGAAAGGTGAATTAGATAGATTTGATGCATGCATGCAAGTTAAGGACAATGCTTTAAAGTGTTTAAATGTGACTACTTGAACTTGTTTATATTTCATAAACAAACGTTGTTTATGAGCAGGCTTTAAAAAGACCACTAAGACTAAAATCAATAGTCGAATTGTCTAGGTTAATGAATCCCTAGGTAGAACATTCAGTGGGAGGTACTTGGGGCATAAGATGCTTCACTTAAACCTTTCACTTTTCTCCTAAATAGTCCACACTGTTGAGATCTATCCTCGGCCTCGCGGACACCTTTGGCGTGTCCCCCCAAACGGATGGTGTTTGGGTAGGTCAATATCAAGGTGGATAGAGAGAATATTCATAGTAAGTGGGAGCGGGAAGTGCGACAGCATATCCCTCGGTCTCCGTCATTAGGTTGAATAAAGTTATTGTGCATCGCCTCGAGGCACCCTGGGAGTGTCCCGTAAAGGATGGCAGTTTTGTGCGTTTCTTTATTTGATCTCCTGTAAGAGGATAAGGTAACTTAGTCTTTTGGCCTAATCTGTCTTTTCCCTACGGTAAGTGCATTAGGGTGGGACTCTGGCACCGAAAACGAGGGGTTACACTTACACGAAATAGTTAAAGGTTAACGATTCTGGACTGAAAAATGGTGGGTGTTAGGTTCAGTTCCAAGAGTTGGTTCTACCTAATGGTTGAGAATGTCTCATCCCAGTTAAGGGGTAATTGATCACCCCACCGATGGCGTTTGTCCTGACTCACTGAGCATCATTGCAAAATAGAAGTCTATAACTTAGGGTACTTGAAACTGTTTTGGAAAAAAATTGGTTTAAAGTGGTTTAGCAAAATCTAATAAAGATTTGTTCGTATTTTCAGCAACTTTTTCAAATGGCTACAACCACCTTATCATTGTTAAGCGTCGAAAAATTAACTGGCGACAATTTTTCAACATGGAAAGACATGATCACGACGATCCTATTCATCGAGGATCTCATGTTCGCTCTCATGGAGGCTTGTCCTCCTATTCCAGCTCCAAATGTCACTTGAAATGTTTGGGAGGCATATGAGCAATGGACAAGGGCGAATGAGAAGGCTGGAGCCTATATCTTGGCAAGTCTTTCTAAAATCTTGGCCAAGAAGCATAAGCCTATGGTCTCAGCCTGTGAGATCATGGAGTCCTTGCGGGGGATCTTTGGACAACCATCTGAACAACTTATGCATGAGGCTCTTAAATACATATTCAACTCCAAAATGCAAGAAGGCACCTCTGTTCGTGAACACGTGCAAAACATGATGGTTCACCTCAATGTGGCGAAGTTGAATGGGTCTACCATCGATGAGGGCAACCAGGTTAGCATAATCCTACATTCTTTACCAGAGAGCTTCCTGCACTTTATTAGTAATGTGATTCTTAACAAAGTGAAATATAACCTTACAACTCTCCTCAACGAGTTGCAGACATACAATCTTTATTGAAAAGTAAGGAGAGGAGAAGGGTGAGGCAAATGTGGCTTCCTCCTCAAGGACGTTCCATAGAGGTTCGACCTCAGGAACGAAGTCTGCACCTTCTACTTCTAACTCTGCAAAGAGGAAGAAGAAGAAGGGTGGTAAGGGAAAAAGGAAGGNCTCAGGAACGAAGTCTGCACCTTCTACTTCTAACTCTGCAAAGAGGAAGAAGAAGAAGGGTGGTAAGGGAAAAAGGAAGGCACCTACTAACCCACCGCCTGTCGCCCCGAGGAGGCATCCATCAGTTGCTAAGGGAAAGTGTTTCCATTGCAACCAAGATGGACATTGGAAAAGGAACTATCCATAGTATCTGATGGAGAAGAAAGCACCCAAGGCTAAGGCCAAGGCGGATAAAGGTAAATGTGATTTACTTGTGCTCGAAACTTTTTTAGTGGAGAATGATGATTCTACTTAGATAATTGATTCAGGTGTCACTAACCATGTTTGTTCTTCTTTTCAGGGGATTAGATCTTGGCGACACCTGGAGGTCTTAGCTGTGGTAGTGGGAGGACTCCAGTTAACTTTACATAATAGGTTTCCATTTTTAAATGATGTATATATTATTCCTGAACTAAAAAGGAACCTTATTTCTTTAAAGTGTTTATTGCAATGTAAATACACTATTTCTTTCAATTTGAGTAAAGCGTTTATTCATAAAGATGGTGTTTTTATTTGCACAGCATATCTAGAATCGAATTTATATGTGCTAAGGCCGTTAGCCATTAATTCCCTCTATAATATTGAAATGTTCAGAACTACCATAACTCAATCAAAATGTCTACGAATTTCTCCAAAAGAAAATGCCCAACTTTGGCATCTACGTTTAGGGCACATCAATCTCAATAAAATTGAGAGATTGGTAAAGAATGGACTTCTAAGTGAGTTAGAGGAAAATTCTTTGCCAATATGCGAATCTTGCCTTGAGGGTAAGATGACAAAACGACCTTTTACGAAAGGTTCTAGAGCCAAGGAGCCTCTTGAGTTAGTACATTCTGACCTTTGTGGTCCTATAATGTGCGAGCTCGAGGTGGCTATGAGTATTTTATCAGTTTTACTGATGATTACTCTAAGTATGGGTATGTTTATCTTATGCAACAGAAGTCTGAATCCTTTGAAAAGTTCAAAGAGTTCAAGGCTGAAGTTGAAAACGTATTAGATAGACGGATTAAAACACTTCGATTAGATCGAGGTGGAGAGTTTTTGGACTTTGCATTCCTAGACTATTTGATAGAACGTGGAATTGTTTCCTAACTCTCAGTGTCTGGTACACCTTAGCATAATGGTGTAGCGGAGAGGAGAAATAGGACCTTGTTAGACATGGTTCGCTCGATGATGAGTTACGCTTCCTTACCAGACTCGTTTCGGGCTTTCGCAGTGGAGACTGCGGTATACATACTCAACTGTGTTCCCTCCAAGAGTGTTGCAAAAACACCTCTGGAGTTGTGAAACGGGCGTACTAGTTTACGTCATTTCCGCATTTGGGGTTGCCCTGCACATGTGCTTGAGGCTAATCCCAAGTAGTTGGAATCACAATCGAGGTTATGGCCTTTTGTAGGCTTACCCCAAAGGTAACACCGCAGGGTATATATTTATGATCCAAACCGAAACATAGGGTGTTTGTTTTCAAAAAACGCTAATTCCTAGAGGAGGATTCAGTATTAAGGGAGCACAGTTCCACACGAGTGAAAATCGTGTTTACGTGAGCTTTCCAATTGGAAACTACAAAACTTCCAACAAGAGTATGTTAAATAGCCTCTACATCACAAGAATTGTTATGGGAGGTCATCCAGTAGGTTCAGTTCCATTTCAAGAGTTGAGGGAAACCTCGACATAATTGAGAGGGTTGTGAACCCACCCGTTCACTATCTGGGTTTCACGGAAATCCTTTGCCATAGTTAGCAGATGGCAACGTTAGAGGATTCATTTGTCTTATAAGAAGGCAATTAGAGGATGTTGACCGAGATGAATGGGTCAAGGCCATGGATTTCGAGATGGAGTCGATGTACTTCAAATCAGTATGGGATCTTGTAGATCCATCTAATGGGGTTCGCGCTAGAGGTCGTAAATGGATCTACAAGCGCAAACGGGGTGCTGATGGAAAGGTACAGACCTTCAAGGCTTGACTTGTGGCAAAGAGTTATACCTAGGTAGAGGGAATCGACTATGAAGAGACTGTCTTGCCTGTTGCCATGTTAAAGTTGATCCGCATCCTCTTGTCCATTGCAGCTTATTATAATTATGAGATCTGACAAATGGACGTCAAGACGGCCTTTCTGAATGACAATCTTGAGGAGACCATTTATATGGTGCAGCCCGAGGGATTCATAGCCCATGCTCAAGAGCAAAATGTTTGCAAACTGAATCAATCCATTTATGGACTGAAACAGGCGTCTCAATCTTGGAACATACGATTTGATGCTGCGATCAAGTTGTATGGTTTTGACCAAAACGTTGATGAACCTTGTGTCTACAAGAAGATCATCAACGTTTCAGTAGTCTTCTTAGTGTTGTATGTAGACGATATCCTACTCATTGGGAATGATGTAGGTCTACTGACTGCAATTAAAAACTAGCTAGTGACCCAATTCGAAATGAAAGATTTAGAAGAGGCTCAGTTTGTTCTAGGTATACAGATCTTTTGGGATCGCAAGAACAAAGTGCTTGCACTGTATCAGGAATCATACATTGACAAGATGTTGCTTAAGTACTCAATGTGGGACTCCAAGAGGGGCCTACTGTCATTCCGGCATGGTGTCACTTTGTCTAAGGAAATGTGTCCTAAGACGCCTCAAGAGGTTGAGAGGATGAGATGGGTCCCATATGTGTCTTTCGTTGGCAGTTTGATGTACACGATGCTCTGTACTCGTCCAAACATCTGCTACGCTGTGGGCATAGTCAGTAGGTATCAGTTTAACCCAGGTCTGGGTCACTGGATCAAAGTGAAGAACATTCTCAAGTATCTTCGGAGAACTAGGGACTACATGCTCGTGTATGGTTCGAGAGATTTGATACTTAAGGATACACGGATTCTGACTTTTAGAATGATATGGACTCTCACAAGTCCACATCAGGGTCAGTCTTTACTCTTAACGGAGGAGCTGTAGTGTGGCGAAGCACTAAGCAGGGTTGCATCGTCGACTCCACTATGGAAGTAGAGTACATAGCGGCTTGCGAAGCTGCTAAGGAGGCCATCTAGCTCAAGAAGTTCTTGATTGACCTGAAAGTTGTTCCAGATATGTCTACGCCCATTACCCTCTATTTCAACAATCGTGGGGTAGTGGCGAACTCCAAGGAGCCAAGGATTCACAGGCGCGACAAACACATAGAACGAAAGTATCATCTGATCTGCGAGATAGTGCATCGAGGGGATGTAATCGTCACATAGATCACTTGAGAGCACAATGTTACTGACCCATTTACGAAGGCTCTCACGGCTATAGTGTTTGAGGGTCACCTACGGAGCATGGGTCTACAGGATCGCCCGCGGCTGAACTAGGGCAAATGGGAGATTTTATTGAACTGGGCTTTTATGTGACCTAGTTTATTATTTTGTACTATGTTTTTTGTACACCCCACTTCGCTTTAAACTAGGTCAAGTGGGAGATTGTTGAGGTTGATGCCCTAAAGTCTCGTGTCCTGTAGTTTGTAAACAGTATATATGAATACCTGTGTTGTTAATATATGATATTTACTTTACATCTTGTATTTTGCTCGGTTATTTTTTTTATTTGCTTTACCACAAACCAATAAACATAAAATCTCTAGTTATCTGTATGTGACTCAAGCATGTATGTGATGACATACAAGTGGATCACGTCTTGAGTGATAACCAAAATGGTCTGTAATAAATGGATAAAGGAGGGAAACCTTATCCTGGTAACGCTACGGATGCAACCCGCATTGTGGAATGGTCACAAGTGTTGTGACTTGTTACAGATGACCTAACCCTGATCATTCGTATTGAGGACATGCGAATGGGGGCATCCTATACAAAAAGTTTGTATAAGACCTGACCACGAAGTGTTAATGTCTCGTTATATAACATCGTTCATGACAGAGACTTCACTTCACTAGAATGACCATAGGTAACATGACCTCAATCTGAGTGAGTTGGGAACTCCTGCCATTGAGGGTGGTCCTTTGATTTGTATGGGTGTGAGTGGCCAAGTCACCGATTCAAACCTGAATCTCTCTCTCCACTCTCGCTCTCGCTGGTTTTACTCTCGTGGCTCTCGTTCTCTCCCACTTTCTTGCTGAGAATCTCGCTCTCTCCACTCTCACTCTCTCTAATTTTCTCTCCAATCTCACTAGTGTGGCTCTCTCCTTATTTCTCTCCATCTTTTCTCTCCAACTTTGTTCTCTCCCAGTTTTCTCTCCAATATTTCTCTCCACTATTTCTCTCCAATCTCGCTTTCTCTAGGTTTCTCTCCACCAATCTCACTAGTTTTCACGTGTGGGTTGCCTTCACCGTTTGTGACACGTGGTTGCCTTCACCCCTGTAACGACCGGATCCTTAGATATTATGGTCTGACCGCTACGACATACATACTTAGACTTTTCTATCATGAGATGAGTTTTGGCAAAAATCTCAAAAGAACATATCCAAGATTTTATTAATTAGGTAGAAAACTATATAAAAAGTTTATTTTACAAAACACCAGGATCCATAAAACATTAGTGTAGTGGTACAAAAATGCATATGCCTATAATAGTGAGTTTGATGGTTGGCCATTTGAGCGACGTCCAGTTCTGCCACCTACGCTGTGTCCTTACCTATAAAGTCTGTAAAAAGAGGATGAGTATATAATGTACCCAGTAAGTAGTTCTCACATAGGGTAGTGACCTGCACAATCACATACAACATGTCCCGAAAACATATGATTGGGACCGAAAACATATAATAACATGTGGTGGTCAGTTATGCTTCTAACGTAAATTTCTCTGCCCTGATAGGAAGATGAAGACTTAGGCAGAAACTAACCCATCTGATGATAAGCAGATCATGCAATCAGTAGGGCCAGAGTCGCATCCAACATCAACCATTAACATAAACGTAAGATTGGACTAGAGGGGTGTAATCATACATACCCTGTTAGTCCCTAGCATAATCTTGACAAAGAATTGGGTCTAGAGGGGTGCAACCATACATGCACTGCTAGCCCTAGAAGCATAATCTTTATCTAATTAAAATTTAATCTTATGAACAAACATAATGCATAGGGTCCCTT
Source organism: Benincasa hispida (assembly GCF_009727055.1). NCBI lineage: Eukaryota > Viridiplantae > Streptophyta > Magnoliopsida > Cucurbitales > Cucurbitaceae > Benincasa > Benincasa hispida. Next base: position 6,947,886 of record NC_052360.1, on the reverse strand, counting down.
GTCGATAAACGTATNTCCAAAACTCACACTTGGAGAATTTGGCATACAACTTTTCATTTCTTAATATGGAAAGGACGTCCCCAAGATGTTTTTCATGTTCTGCCTCAGACTTGGAATAGACCCAAATATCATCTATAAATACGATCACAAAGTTATCAAGATAGTCCTTAAAAATTATATTCATCAAGTTCATGAAGGCTGCTGGGGCATTTGTTAATCCAAATTGCATCACAACGAATTCATAATGCCCATATCTTGTTCGAAAAGCAGTCTTGGGTATATCAGACTCCTTGATTCGTAGTTGATGATATCAAGATTGTAAGTCTATTTTGGAGAATACTGAGGCTCCTTGTAATTGGTCAAATAGGTCATCAATGCATGGGAGTGGGTATTTATTCTTTATTGTCAACTTATTCAACTCCCGATAATCTATACATAAACGCATTGATCCATCCTTTTTCTTAACAAATGAGACAGGTGCTCCCCATGGAGACGCGCTAGGGCGTGTAAATCCCTTATCTAACAATTCTTGTAATTGTATTTTGAGTTCTTTTAATTCCGTATGTGTCATTCTATATGGTGCTTTAGATATTGGTTCGACTCTGGGAATTAGATCTATACAAAATTCTATTTTTCGACTAGGTGGTAAACCTGGTAGCTCTTCCGGGAATACATCTTCAAATTCTCTTATTACAGGAATGGCCTTAATTTCATCCTTTTGGTTTCGTAAATCCACTACACTTGTTAAATATGCCCAAGCACCATGGTTGAGCAAATGTTTAGTTTTTAAGGCTGAAATTATTCTTGGGCTGATTGTGTATTAGAACTCTTAAACTTAAACTTGGTTTCTGTTGGAAAGGTGAATGTGACTTCTTTATTATGGCAATCTATGCTTGCATAGTTTGCTACTAATCAGTCCATACCTAGTATTATGTCAAAATCACTTATGTCTAGGATGATAAGGGTCACCCCTAGTTTATGTCCTGATACTAAAAATTCATAGTTTTCTACTACTGAGTGGGCCAACATAGATACTCCAATAGGAGTAGCTACGGATAGAATGTAGCCTAAGGGCTTTGATGTTAATTGAGCATGTTGTGCAAATGTTGTAGAGATGAATGAATGACTAGAGCCAGAATCAAATAAAGTGAAGGCATAATACTCGAGGATGGGTAATATACCTGTAACAACTGCATCTTTTTTGTTGAGGAGATCTAAATTAAAATTTAATCTTATGAACAAACATAATGCATAGGGTCCCTTCGATAAACGTATTTAAACATGTAATGCAACATCAACAATAACATAATTACTTGCAACATAATTGAAGGTACACTACCATGAAAATACTAAAGAGGAGGGTGAGATAAACTACTTACCGTTGACTGCGATTCCTAGTTATTCCTTATTATTCCTTATGGTTTAATCAGTGAGCTTTCCCTCTTAAATAAGAAGGAAATTTGGTAGCACTTCCCTTGCGTTTCCTCCTTCTAAACTACAGAATTACTTCACCCTTTTCACACGATTTTACTACTGAGTTTTGTTTGAAGAATCTGTTTAAACTTCCAGCTAAAGCCTCTATTTATAGCTGTTTTCAAGCTTTCTTTGGTGTGACAACTCATCCTACAAATGGCTTCTTTAAAATTCTTAGGTTTAAGAATTCTAAATAAGACACCTAATTTTGCGCTAACGTGTTTTGCCCTTACGTTTTCAACCTTTGTTTGTATTCAATTTAGGGTTCTCCATGTATCAATCTATCGTGGGGCCAAATTTCAATGAACATAATCCTGCTTCTTTCAATTTCGCTCTCTCTGTTCTCAAAAACTCGCTTTCTCAACTTTCTCGCTGTTTGCTCTCATGGCTCTCGTTCTCGCTCTCGCTGGTATTTATTCTCTCGTGGCTCTCGCTTTCACCCACTTTCTCGCTGAGAATTTCTCGCTCTCTCCAATTTTCTCTCCAATCTCGCCGTGTGGCTCTTCTTCCTCTTTTCTCCATCTTTTTCTTCTCCAACTTTGCTCTCTCCAGTTTTTCTCTCCAATATTCTCTCATTATTCTCCTCCACTCTCTTTCTCCAGTTTCTCTCCACCAATCTCACTAGTTTTACGCTTGTGACACATGGATTCACTTCCCTTTTTTTTTTTAACTCTTTCAAGTTTTAACCGTATCATTAATTCACCTCCAATTTCTTTCAATTTGAGCAGTGCCAACAAAAGTTATTCCACTCTCTTTTGTCTCCTGAATTAGCTAGCATCCAACTTCTAATTTAATCCTCCCTGTTGCTGCCCCCTTATCATTATTTTGGATAAATTAATAAATTTTCTTATTTTTTACCAATTCTAAAATTTTCACCAGATTTTCCTATTAAATTTATATTATTTTCATTCTTAATTATATATTTTATTTATTTTCCTGTTTTCTAATTAGGGTTTAGGGTATTACATTTACCACCCCTTAATAAAAATTTCGTCCTGCTTTAACATTTGACATTTAATTTCCTGTAGTGATGCGTACCAAATTTGGGTGTTACATTTCTTCCCCTTAAGAACTTTTGTCCTCGAAAAGTTTCTTGGCTCTTAAACATATAAGGGGTATTTGACGTTCATCTCTTCTCTCTCGTTCCCATTGTAGCTTCTTCTTACTTGCTGATTTCTCTACGAGAACCTTCAGCTAAAACTTATTTCTTGATTACCAAAGTGACTTCTTCTCTCTTGCTAGGATGCCAAACGGAGTCTCTTCATAATTCCAATTTTTCACTTAATTTGTAGAGTTCATAATTTACCTACATATGAGTGGGCCCTCCCCTCCACAAACACGTATTTCTCGAAGCATCGAGTAATGGAAAGAATTATGTATGTAGAAAGGGTGGGTGGTATTTGCTAATTCAATAAGCTACTTGGCCCAATTACGCTCTAATATTCATATAGAGCTCAATTAAAGCGGGGGGGGCTAAGTTTGCCTTTCGTCCGAAACGCATAATGTGCCTCATGAGTGGCTACCTTTAAGAAAGCGTGATCTCTACTTGGAATTTTCCATATCTTTCGAGGTTATCAGCATAAACCTTCTGTCTCGTGCATGTTGTTCGCATTCTTCTCTAATGTGTAATTTGACTCTGATGTTCTGCATAACTTCGGCCTTAGTAGTGTCGCTCTTCGGACTTCATCCCAGTGGTACAAGGAATTCTACATTTCTTTCCGTATAAAGCTTTCGAACGGGAGCCTACCAATTGTTCGCCTAATAACTATTACTATAAGCAATTTCTATAAGATTGTATCTGGTGAATCCATGCTCCAGTAAAATCCAAAAGCACATGCACCCTTCAACATGTCTTCTAGGATTATAACTACGTTCCGTTTATTGGCCATCAGGTTCGTGGATGGTGGCTGTGCTGAAAATTTAGCTGTGTGCCCATTGTTTTCTGCAAACTTTTCCAGAACTTGGAGACGAAACGAGGGTCTCGATCTATGAAACAATTGATACTGGACTCCATGGTAATCGATGACTTCTTTTAAGTACATTTGAGTTAGTGCTTCCGTAAGTGTGAGTAGTCTTTGCATTAGGAAGTGGGCCGATTTGGTGTAGTCGATCCACAATCACCCAAATCATGTTGTGGCCTTTAAACAGTTTCGGAGTCCTAAAGATGAAGTCCATAGAAATATGCTCCATTTTCCATTATGGAACATTTAGAGGCTGGGAGGAGTCCTTGTGGTCGTTGTCGTAGAAGGCTTTCACCTGTTGACCAAACCAAAATTACTTACATAGTCAGCTATATCCTTTTTTTCAATGTTACACCACCAGTAATGTTGCTTTTCAAAGTCTATACATGTGGTACTCCTAGGATGTATTGAAAAGCATGATTCATGAGCTTTCTCAGTAGTTCTTTCTTTAATTTCTTCATCATCTGGTTACACATGACGTCCACTGGTTAGAGAAGTGCAGAGTCTGGGGTGTAAAGAATTACTTGTCCATTTCTCATTGTATTTGTTAGATTTGACTATTGTTCATCAATTATCCTTTGCCTAATTCAGTCTTGCAATTATGTTGCTATCAAGTTGTTTGGAAGGTTTCTGGTAAATTAGTTGAGATCTCAGCTCTTTCAAGGTCATCCATTATGTGTTTGAAGATCGGTACTTAGGGCTGCTGTTTATGAGCTAACTTTTGCTAAGAGCATTGCAACAATGTTAGCTTTTCCTGATGATAGAGGATCTCACATATCAAATCTTGTACTAATCTTAATCATCTTCGTTGCCTCATATTTAACTCTTTATGGGTAAAAGAATACTAAGTCTTTATGATCTGTTAAAAATTTTGGATATTTTCCTCATATAAGTAATGTCTCCATATCTTTAAGGCAAACTACGGCAGCTAACTCCAAAGTCTTGAACGGATAATTTTGTTCATTAAGTTTTAGTTATATCTTGAAGCATATGCTTCTTTCCGTGTTGCATCAATACAAACCAAGCCCCTTTCTTGATGCATCACTGTTACACGAGCTAAACCCCCTATCCTCAGGTTATAGTTGACGAATAGGGGTTGTGGTCAACCTTTCTTTTAGTTCCTGGGAAGCTTTTGCTCACATGCTTGGTTTCAAACAAAAGCGATTATTCATTCTTGGTAGGTTAGTTAAGGTAATGCTTATACTTGAGAAATTCTTCACAAATCGTTCTATAATATCCTGCTAATCCAAGGAGCTTTACACTTCACTGACTGTTGTTTAGGCAAGGCCACTTCTAACTGTTTCAATCTTAGCAGGATTCCACTGAGTTCTTCTTGCTTTATCAAATGCCCTAGGTAGGAAGTCAATTGATCGTTTCTCTCAAACTACACTTTGGAGAACTTGGCGCATACGAATTTTCATTTATTAATATGGAAAGGACGTCCCCAATATGTTTTTCATGTCTTGCCTCAGACTTGGAAAGACCCAAAATATCATTATAAATACGATCACAAAGTTATCAAGAGATAGTCCTTTAAAAATTATATTTATCAAGTTCATGAAGGCTGCTGGGGCATTGTGTAATCCAAATTGCATCACAACGACATTCATAAATTGCCATATCTTGTTCGAAAAGCCAGTTTGGGTAATCAGACTCCTTGATTCGTAGTTGTGATATCAAGATGTTAAGGTCTATTTTGGGAGAAATTGAGGCTCCTTGTAATGGTAAAATAGGTTCAATCAATGCATTGGGAGTGGGTATTTATTCTATCAATAATTCAACCCCGATAATCTATACATAAACGCATTGGATCATCCTTTTTTCTTAACAAATGAGACAGGTGTCCCCATGGAGACGCGCTAGGGCGTTGTAATCCCTCTATCTAACAATTCTTGTAATTGTATTTGAGTTCTTTTAATTCCGTATGTGTCATTCTATATGGTTGCTTTAGATATTTAGGTTCGACTCTGGGAATTAGATTCTATACCAAAATTTCTATTTTCGACTAGGTGGTAACCTGTAGCTCTCCGGGATACACTTCAACAATTCTTCTTATTACCAGGAATCACTTAATTTCATCTTGTTCTAAATCCATTACACTGTTAATATGCCCTAAGGCACCTCTTGAGTCTAAATGTTTAGTTTTTAAGGCTGAATTATTCTTGGGCCTGATTGTATTTAGAACTTTTAAAACTTTAAACTTTCGGTTTCTTTGGAAAGGTGAAATGTGACTTTCTTTATTATGGCAAATCTATGCTTGCATAGTTTGCTACTAATCAGTCCATAACCTAGTATTATGTCAAAATTCACTCTATGTCTAGGATGATAAGGGTCTACCCTAGTTTATTGTTCCTGATACTAAAAATTACATAGTTTTTCTACTACTGAGTGGGCCCAACATAATACTCAATAGTGAGTAGTACGGATCATGTAATGTTAGCCTAAGGGCTTTGGTATGTTTAAGTTGAGCATGTTGTGCAAATATGGTTAGATGAAAGAAGAACTGACCAATATCAATAAAGTGAAGGCATAAAATACTCGAGGATGGGTAAAATACCTGTTAACAACTGCATCTTGATCCTCTGCCTCTTAACGTGTAACAGCAAACACGCCTTTCTATGTTGGTACCTAGTTAC